>NC_051177.1:122353444-122413345 GCF_013339695.2 Rhipicephalus sanguineus | reverse complement strand
GGAACTTGTAACTGTAACACTGTTACTTTTTTCGCAGTAACTGTAACGGAAAATACCGTTACAGTTACTTCTGTCTTTATGAAAAATTATCCAACAGCAACACTTTTTCGAACTTTCTTCTTTACCTTATATCCTCCCCACCCCTCAACTTTCCAGAATAGGGCACCCCTCGCAGTTTAGGAGAGGAGGTTACTAAGCGTATTATCTTCCCTGCAGAAGACCGAGGTTGGAGGTCTGTCATTAACGCGACATGTAAAGCAATCGTGGTTCAACTGAACAGCCTAAGTTCGCGTCCGTTTTTTTTTTCAGCAAATATATCCTTTTCGTCACTTGAGCATCTAGCTATGTTCTTGGTGTACAGGTGGAGGAGCATTAGGATGCCATGTTTATAGTCTCCCTCGCCTGAGGCTCCGAACTAATCGTGTTTGACAGGTGGCTAGAAAACAGCAGAACGCGAAACGGCTAAGGCCAGAAATTCCGTGAACTAGCGAAGCGATATTTTAAAACTTCATTGTAACTGGTTGTAAAATGTTTACTGTGACTTAATGCAACAATTATTAACAAAATGACAGACGTTTCACCCCTAATGCAGGTGGCATCCTAAAAAAGAAAAAAAAATAAGCCGAGGTCAACCAGTCCACTAGTCACACATGTCCTTGTAAATATCCAGTGGGGGGCCGCGGCTGTTTTTGCAAGCCGCGGCGAATGAACCACGATTCCAGGAGTTGCTCCCCCCCCCCCCTCGCTCACAAACCGGCGTCGTCGTATTGTTTAGGTCAAAGCTATGACCTGTCATCCAGCAGTGCTCAACAAGCTCTGTCTTAGAACGCGTTGCATGGGTTGCTTTAGCGACATTCCACTTGAGTTCTTTAGGCCTCGTTGATCATTTCCTGCCCGTTTCGCCAATCCCCGCATCGCACTTTTAGATACCGCCATGATCATCCGCAGGTGTGCAGTCTTAGGATTTCGTGAACACACGTTGTCATGTTCCAAGGTATAATAACGGGACTTAAGAGCGGTTTGTATGCCCAGCGGACCGGAAGCTCTCCGAACAGAGTCTGACACACCTTAAACATATGGAGCAGACACAATGGACGTCGTAACCACTCGTGATGCACTCCCCGCTGCTCTTCGCATGCGCTTCTGGGTATAGTTAATAAACGTCTTAGGATATACTGCCGTCGTTCCAGTACATCAACCACGTTTTCCACTTCAAGTAAGAGGCGTTCAAAGTGATTGCTGGTGTTGGGCCCCCTTTTATGTTTCCTTCGTCTAGGGTTTTACGACGTGCAACCCTTATTAAATAAATTCTATAATTTGATTTGTGATCTATTATTTTATACAGTAACGGAAAAGTAACGACGTTACTTTTGCACAGTAACTGTAACTGTAACAAGTTACTTTCGGAAACTCTGTAACTGTAACTGTAACAGAGTTACTTTTTTGGCTTAGGTAACTGTAACTGTAACACTGTTACTTTTTACTGGTAACGTGCCCATGACTGGTTTCAAGATTGCGATGGCAGGAGCACGTGGTGTACCCCAAGAAACTTCCGGTCACCTCATTTGTTATTCTGCAACACCGAAGCGTAAAGCGTTGTTTTAAGTTTTGTCAGAGTAAGGGAATACTCTTTTTCCACTTTCACATAAAAGAAAGGCGCTTATAGTTAAGGAATAACTCTTTGTAGCTTAGAAGAATATTTAATTCAAATATTTTGCTAGACACAGGGAGACAAGTGTTGAAACTCTACGGGGTACTCGCCAAGGCTTTTGTTCCCCGCCAATCATGCTAGCCTACGCCAGCGCAGGAAACCGGAAGCGGTCCAGGGCCTGTGTTAGTAAACAGTGAAACCCTCTATATCTGAACCAACAACGAAAATAAACAAATAAGTACGAGTATTGATTGAAAGTCGTTGAGCGGTAGCTTTGCAACATGGCGGTGTATTTTTTAAAGTATACAACGTTGTAATATGTTAAAGAGCGTCGAAACGTGGCATGAAAGAAAATATAAAAAAAACATGTTCAATGCAGGACGCCTCTCTGGAAATAACGAAACGTTTGGCGGGCGAGTTTGCTTATAACGAAAAACAAGAAAATAATAGAGCAAAAAAAAAAACAACAAGCAAGGACAAGTACGCAGCGCATAGTACAGCGCCTGTCCTGCGCGTTGCGTACTTGTCCTTGTATATTTTCTTGCGCTTCGATTTTTTTTTTCTTGTCTTTAGAAACAACAACGTAGCATCAATGAACAATTTGTGAGCAATGCATTTCCATTAGAGCAGCTTTCAGAGCAGCGACTGAGAACAGGCTCGAAACAAGCTTTTTCCAACGCGCCCGCCTTCCTCAGCATTCGTTAAGCTTTTGCTTTTCACCATTATTCTGTCTAAGGAGGACGAAATCATCGCGTGACGTACTTATCATTAAAATCATCACTAGATTAGACTAAGAATAGAGAACAAACAACACTCGTACAGAGATGTCCAGTTTCCGCTGCTGTGCTTCGTGAGACATTTTTATGTTATCATTCAGCGCGGTTATTCGCCGCAATCGCTCTATTTCCACTGTCTAGGCTACCATTCGCAGCGTCTGGCACTGTTATTAGCGTAGACTATCTTAGAGGAATCAACCATATAGTTTACTGGTTATCATTGTTAGCTAAGAGTCTTCAAGTAGACATTACAGATTGTAATGATAGACGATCCTAGAATCCGCTCGTTATAGTAAGGAAGTTGTACGGAGAGGAAGAAAGGAAAAGGGGCAAGGAGGTTAAACCATGTTACGCGAGAAATGAATCTAAGTAGTATTCTAGAACACGCTTTATTCAAGAAATATTCACTCACTTTTAGTCGAACCCCGCCTATTTCATTTTGGTTTCATAAGACGGACGTCGAGCAAATACACGTAGTGTTCACGGATTGAAACGCGGACATTTAGGGCTATGTAATGCACGTGATGTTGTTTCCAGCGTATTCACTTCATGTCATATCGGCGCAATATTGACGAGAATACTTACATCAGAGCCAACATTATATTTAGCGACAAGATTCACAGCGACATAACGCGGTCGTCTTTGGCAGTTGCTTACAGAAGTCGTTATATATACCGAAAAAAATTGACGTCGCCTTTGAATCTGTGAGAACAGCATATGCAGCGTACAAAGCTCCGTCTCTTCTCTCTCTCTCTCTCTCTCTCTCTTTCTTACCCTCTCTCCATTCCCCCTCTATTCGCATTGGTTCGTCTGCTGAACGCTTTGGTATTCGCCGCGAGATCGGGCTACAGATGGCAGCACCGTCGCCACGATAGTGTGGATAGGCGGTTGTCGGCGCGTATACAAACGCACACAACAGCGCTTCGTTGTGAGCGATTGGACCCGATTTCCGGCAAACAAAATTCGTTGACTGCAGCTTTCAGGTAATATGTGCGATCTTCACTTCCGAATTAATAATGCACGAAGCGCGCCGAACGTTACTATTACTTGTGAGAGAAGCGCATTCTGCCAACGAGCGGGTTGCTCGCCTTCGGCAACAGTCGGCGTTTTCGCAATGGATGACGTTTTCTTGTTTTATTTGTACATGTTTAGCTTGTGTTCAACCTACTACGCACTGTTGTATAGCGCGACTGAATTAACTATTTACTTCTTGTTCGTTTGGACGCCCCTCAACAAAAAGAAAGCCCGTATATATTACTGCACGATGATTTCAAGTAGCGCTTTGTGGACTGCGTGCTCAAATATTCATCCGCATTTCTTATTCAGTTCTCCATGAAATTTAGGGCAGTTGATAGGTTTACTGAGGAAAGCTACGTAGCTGACAGCGCTTTAGCGCTACGGAGACGTTTAACACGCACACGCTTGTTTTTATTCTATTAACAGTACACAAAGGTAACTGTACAGCACGGAACTTTCTTCGATTGATTACTTGCACGACAATAACGGAACAAAGGCCCGGCAGCTGCCTTCCGTCAATCTGCTATAACAACGCAACACGAACGCTCAATAAGATAATGTAAAGAAAAAAAGATGTGGCATTCGCGTGAAATTACTACGACATAAATGTAAATTACGCCGTTTGGAATAATTTTGACCATCAGGACTCTTTAACTCGTACCTTAATCTAAGTACACGGGTGTCTTTGCATGAATTTCGCGACAAGTTATAATTGCGCAAGGCAACTCAGTTTTGCGATTTCCGTGTCATTCCATTTTCTGTTCTTTTTAGGGGACAATTTAAGTATCGAAGTGTCAGACGTGAGTTGACAGAAATATTTCTCTGTAGTGGGACCAGGACCGTACAAAACTAAAGCTCGTCGCGTAACCTATAAACGACAGTCCCGAAGTTATACACCACCGAGCCGCTAAAAGGCTACATTCACATGAGATTTAATACTTCTCATCTTTAGAACAACGCCAAGTGCACTTTGCAATGCGCTTGGACCACAGAGCGGCACCTATGCTGATATGACTCTCGTGAACGGAGAGTACGACGACCACACACGACACTCTCGAGAAGTGCACTCACTGATCTTATTACAGTACATATACAGCCGATCAAGGACAAATGCTTCTTTACATCGTGTTAGGCATGCGTACGAGCGGTTAAAGTTG
Source organism: Rhipicephalus sanguineus (assembly GCF_013339695.2). Classification (NCBI taxonomy): domain Eukaryota; kingdom Metazoa; phylum Arthropoda; class Arachnida; order Ixodida; family Ixodidae; genus Rhipicephalus; species Rhipicephalus sanguineus. Next base: position 122,408,744 of record NC_051177.1, on the reverse strand, counting down.
CACTAACGCAACGGAACAAACCGCCTTTTGAGGACCTTCATGACGTACGCGCACATGCAAACAGAACGTGGCTAGCAGACGACGCATGGAGCAATCCACACTAGGCGCGGTTCAGCCAGAAGCCGCCAGGCGGCGACTCCGCTCGATCTCGCGGCCAATTGCTGAATGACCAATGTGAAAGCGTAGCTTCGTTCCATGCGCCTACAGAAGCACGTTGCAAGGCGCACCTTCCCTCCCCCCCCCCCTCCCCCTCCCCCCGACACAAGAACAAAACAAAAACAAAGCAACGCAGCGAACTCCCCCACGCTGTTTAAGTTCGCGACACTCGGTCACGTCCCACAAGCATGAATAATGAAGCACACACGCTTCACGCAAGAAGTTAACCACCAACGTAAACAGCGGTCGTTCGCTCCCAGCAGTCGACGTATGTGCGTATGCGTAAAACGCACTGCATCTCCTGTGTAGCGTCCGCGCCGCTGCGCCTTTTCGTTTTCTTTTTTCTTTTTACAACGGTTCACTTCACTTGCCCGTGTAAAGTGCGAAACCTGACTCGGGACAAAAAGCGTCTCGTGTCCGCGTTTGGAGCTTACGCGTGTTTCATTTGCATATTCAGTAGACACGGCTGTGCGCCGCCGACTGTTGTGTGCGCCCACGGGCGGCAGGTGTGCGTTACGCGAGTACGCCTTATCTTTAAAGTGTTCTTTTTCTCTCACTGCTTGCTACGGTTTGAAAAAAAAAATAAATAAGAAATAAATACGGGCAGCGGTGTCCGCGGAGACCAGTGGGGCCATACAAATCCATTCACGTTGACCACTTAGCGGGTACGGATAAATGAAGTGGCATAATGTGTTATTCCGATAGACCTTGGCTGTATTCTAACGTTATATGCTACTATCTATAGCTGGTTAACAGTATGCCAGCCGATCGCTTTGGTACGTTAACAGTTTTAACAGCCATAGTAATCATGGATACTGTTCACGCGGTTAACACCATATACAACTTAATCGACTCTGCGGACGTCTGTCATAGCTTTAGTTAGGTGGATGGGCCTAGCGTTATGGTGTCGTTCGTGCAGTCGGAGACATTGAGCCGTTAGCGGGAAAATTTTGCGTTGCTGTGGTTTCTCAGAACGATGAGCATATCTAACTACGTTACCGTCATAATTCATAACCAGTTTTACGGCATGCTCGAGATAGTTTTCACTGACTCGTAGGACATTAACATAATTCTTTCTTTCTTTCTTCCTTTCTTTCTTTCTTTCTTTCTTTCTTTCTTTCTTTCTTTCTTCTTTCTTTCTTTCTTCTTTCTTTCTTTCTTTCTTTCTTTCTTTGAGTGAGGCGCATGTGGCAATAAACGCTATTTAAAGAAATAACTACGTAGGCATTATAGGTCTTAAACATAATTGTGTTGTGTTGATATCGTTTTTAAGATACTAGATTTCACATAAACGGAAATTCTCGTAAATACTCACAATAGTGGAGAGAGAAGAGCAATGCGTTGAAATCGAGTAGTTGCTGCCTAACAGCTGTCGTTATCCTGGTGAGACCCAATAAGGGGATGTCCTTATTATAAAAATCAAGAAATGTAGAGCTCTGGGCCAATAAATTATGACAGTGTATAATTAGAAAACTCTGCCACCGCTTTCCTGAAAAAAAAATATGAAGGAAGAAAAAGAACATCTGGAACGTGTCGCGATGACCCGAAGTCTAACGCGATTCCTCCCAATTTTTCTTTTTCGTTGCTACCACTGCCGAAAGTCTCACTCGATGCGTTCCCCGGTGTTGCGTTTTCCCGGTTATTACGTCACGGGAGACACCGTTCCGGCGTAACGCCCCGCGCACGACCCAGTACAGCGTTACGGCCCGACGTCGTCGACCGCTCGCCGTTTCCGCCGTTGCCGCATTTCTCAGGCGCCGAGGTCACACATTAGTCAAACTGAACTATAATGAATGCAGTCTTAGCTAGCACCGTCTACTTTCGTCTATGGCGGCATGGCTGCTTGGCTTTCCCTGCTCACGCGTTTTATCTCGTGCGGATGTCCCTATAGCATTTTTGATATTACAGATTCTGCACTCTAAGAAAAAACAAAGAAGAGTATGTGATAATCTTTTCGGTGAGTACCGATCCTGCCACGTGTATGACTCTCTTTAAAGAGACCCATTAACTATGTTTCGGTTGATTGATGAAAAACGTTAGGGTGTTACGTCCCAAAATCGCGATATGATTAAGAGGGGCGCCATAGAAGAGGGCTCCGGCAATTTCGACCACCCGGGGTTCGTTAACGTGCGCCTAAATCTAAGCACACGGGCCTCTAGCATTTTGCCTCCATCGAATTATGCTGCCGCCGCGGCCGAGATTCGATCTCACGACCTCCGGGTCAGTAGTCGAGCACCATAACCGGTAGACCACCGCGGCGAGATGACTCTCTTTTGGGACGCATGACTCTCCGAAGAGATAGAATGATCTCCAAAGAGAGTTCACGTGTCTCTTTAAAAAGAGTTAAGTTAGTCAGGATGTCTCTTTAAAAAGTCACGTGTCAGTTAAGTATGTCAGGACTCCACCCCCTCCCCCCCCCCCCAAAAAAAAAAAAAGGAAACTCAAAGGACTCTCGTTGTTTTTCTTTCTTAGAGTGTACCTTATTCTTGCTTACTGCTTTGTTGTTGTTTTTTATTCTGTTGCACATAGTTCGCATTGTACACGCACTATTTTAGACGTTTTTGTTGGTGCCATCTATTTGTACGTCACACCGTTGATCACCATTAAACCCCTCATATTTTCATACCATTCGACATCGTGCCTTTAATGCTACTCGTCCCCATTGTGCTCCTCTCCCACCGTGTGTACTGCACCTAACACGCAGTAAAAGCAAAGAAAGTAAAGAAATCTTTACATATAGCTTTGTGTGTCAGCGTTGCGTCACGGCGCCTGAAACTATGGGTCGAGGTATACCTACACTTAATCACACGTCCACAACGCACTATAATATGGTCGATTAGCCCGTGCGGTGCTGAACGCAACTGTGAAGGGACTATCGATGACCTCCTGCAACCTTCTTTTGGTGTCCATAGGTATCACCAGTTAGTCTAGTTTGACTTGATGATTGGCATTTTATGCAGAAGATATTGGGAGCCTGACTTCGGAGCTCATCAGCCCAGAAAACCATACGAGCTATTCTTCCGCACATGACGGCGACTTACCTAAGCGCACAATTGTAAATACGCCACGCATTTTTTTAAAGGAGTACTGACACGATTTTGAAGTGCAGCAAAACGGACGTTTTTGGTTTCCTTAGCATGTAGTGTTAACGCTCTCCCCACACCGCATCCGGGAAACACGTATAAATATTTAAGTTTGATTTTAAAGTGTTCATCTCCCAGCATCTGCAAGGCAGCTTCACCGCATGGAGAGCCCTATGACGTTTCAAGTCAGCTCACTTGGTTTGCGAAGTCTGGGTTCTGCATGCAGCCTAAATCACAGAAATCGCTGTCGGAGGCACTGGACGACAGTTCACTCATCATGAACCCCGTTCGACTGACAGCAAAGGACAGCAGGTGCATATTTCGTGGGTTGCAGTCTGCCCGTGACGTCACGGGCAGACTTGACACGTCACTATGAAGCCGCCCTCTCGAAACCGAAACCGAAACTGCTGGTTGAAAGAAGCGGTATTAAAAATATATGCAATGCATCCCCACGCACCACGACACTCTTTTTAGGGTTCTAGACACCCGTGCTTTCATTTAGAGCAACAACCCGAAAAATTCTAAGATTCACGTCAGTACTCCTTTAAAACTGTCTACGCACATGCTTTTTCCCTCTCCTTTATCCCCCCACCCCCATATCCTCCCCAGGTGTGGGGCAGTAAACTGGAAGAATTACACTTAACTAATCCGCCTTCTCCTTATTACTTAGCCCGCTCTGTGCCAATTTCATGCAGCGTTTGTCTTGCCTTCTTATATTTGGACGTAATCCGCTCTCCTATATACGTATTTTAAAATATCGTTCAATGTGCAGCCATAACGGCGAGAAATACGCTGTCGTTTGGTCATATCTAAATGTTTGACAACGAGAGCATTAATTACATCATAGGCGATTTCTGCTGCTACTCATATTAGCACGCGCGCAAGACAGACCGCGACTACAGACCGACTACAAAATAATTAAATGTGCTGTAGTAATAGACTACTACTACTACTACTACTACTACTACTACTACTACTACTACTACTACTACTACTACTACTACTACTACTACTACTACTACTGCTACTACACAGACAGCAGTTTAATGTTTCGTTGCGATAGAAGAGTTCACTTGGTTCACATGACGTTTCACGTGGAAAGTTGACCCTCGATGCGGTCCGCTTCGCAGTCTAAACACACCGACGTGAAACCAATTATGCAATTACACTGTCCGGTCACAGAGCCTTTGCTTTCTTTTTAAATAATATTTTTTACTTCTTGCTTCTCTTATCCCATAGCATGCGAAAGATTGCCGTTTAAGGAGACAAAGGCGGAAGGAAGGCCGTGCGATGAAGGAAGTCATTTGTTCCCGCAGCTTCGCAAAAAATAAGTACAAAACAATAGCGCCGTGACTTCCGGTAAACTAAGTCCGATGTGAGGGGTATGCCAAGGTAATATAAATGTAGAAGACGATGCGAACGTGACCAGGGACTCTTCGCGATGCGATTGGTTGGAGCTGAGCTGTAGTTCACTGTTTTTATACAGTGCACTGTTTCCGTTCCTGGTTGGTGTTTTGTTCGCGTTCCTCGTGTTCTTCGCATGAGTTACTACAGGCATGAAAAATAAGGCACGTCGAAGACCAATTCGGAAGTACAATGCGACGTGATCGCTGCGCTATGAAGGAACTGCGAAAGAGACGCCAGCCATTAAAACGCAAGAGACACATTCCCAAACTTTTTACAACGGAGGTGTGGTGAAACCAACATTCGTCCGTCCAATGTGCGCAAGAACTCTTAGTGCTTATGCGCCACAGAAATCGGGCAAGCCTCACTAGTCACCACTGGTCCACTAAATGAAGAAAGAAACACAGGGGCGGCAAACGCCAATTAAGATTTCTGGACAGACGTGGCCATTAATTGAGAAGGACCTTAATGAACCGTCGGGATTAACCCAGTGATAAACGCCAGGGCCGCACGTTTCAGCATCGCTGGTGCTTGGGCGGTGATTTTTTTTTTTTTTTCCTTCGTCAAACGGCTTCGCTGTTGGCACGTCCAGCGTGAGGGTTGGTTGAAATTTTTTCGCATCAACACTTTTACGAACAATCGAATAATTCTGCTGAACATTTATTTTCATGTGCACACGGCCCAATGTCACACTTTCGTCTGCATAGGAAACTGATCTTAGTTTTCTTTGTTTTTTTTTATCGATAGTTAGCGGTAATTTCCTCTGTTGCTTATCGTATGTTCTCTCGTTAACTGTTTCGGTTATAAGCTTTTTTTTTTTTTTTTCAGCCGGCATTAGTATAGGCGCTGTAAATCTCCCTGGTCTCTTCACCAAGGGCAAGCGTCTCTTCGCTGCGCAATATCGAAGGCCGTTTCCTGCCCGGCGCGGTTGATTCAGCTGCCTTCGCGACCGTCGGGGGTTATCCGCGATCATTTTTCCATTTCCTGCACGTAGACGCTTCTCTTCTTTTTTCGTGCGGGGATCCTACTTGGAAAACTTCTTCTGTGGCTTGTTTAGACGCCTGTTACACGGCCAGATGCTTCTTTACAACTATTCTATCCTGTATTTCTTGAATACACTCGCCAAAGCTGAAACGTTGGCCTGTATAATAGAATTTGAGTTTTACGATAACAGCTCTGATTAGAACCCATCAATATCAACCAGTGTCTTTATAGGACATGTTGAAAAAAAAAACGACAAGAGAAGCCATTATTCTCCTTGTCCACCTATAGAAAATGTGGTGGTTAAATACGCTACCAACAAATCAATGTTAGATACAGAAAAGTTAAATCGCCCTCTCGTGTTCACTAACAGCAATTTTTGCACGTTCTAGCTTGTTTACGCGCGGAATCTAAATTGCTAGTATGCAGAAGCCTACCTTCCCCTCCGTGTAAATATTTAACTGTATCTCTTTACCCAGCAAAATAACTACGTACAATGTGGTCATATTCCGCGCTAAGGCATGCCGGGAACATTGCCCAGACAACGTGCGCGCACTTTTATGAAAGGGAGAGGAAAAAGCACGCAAAGGTTTTTCTGTTCTCGGTCGGACAGATGGGCCTCGGGCGCATCAAAGCCGGTTGCCCGACGCGACGCGCATTCAACATGTGCATTCAGGGGAAAGTTACCCATGAAAATCAAGTAATCTACAGGTAGAATTATGCATTGAATTCGTGCAAAAATGCGAGAGACGGGACTTCAATGGAAGTTTCGGACAGCCGGGTCACCGAGACGTGCACAGAGGAGAGGAATGTATAACCGCAGGATATGTATAAGAAAGCGATGAACAAGGCCTGGCAAAACAACAACAACAAAAAAACGCACCTGACGCTCTCACGATGACAATGCGAGCAGGGGCCGCCGTCTTGACCCCCCGCGATAGAGCGACCACGGGAACAGGAGGAGGGGTGCCCGGTGCAGAGAACGATGGCTTGCCTTTCTTTTTTCTTTTTCTTCACACGGCGCACAAGCACGGGGGCACAACACGCACACTCACAAACACACACAAAGCGGGGGCCGACGGAGCGCTGTTCTCAACCAGGTGTGCGGCGCTGAGCAGACGAACCGGGGACGAGGCGAGGAACTCTCAAAACAGGCAAAGAGAAAAAAAAAATGGGGGCGTATTCCGCAAAGAAGCAAGAAATCTCGATCGAGACAATCAGAGATACAGCGAAGGCTGGCCGGGGTGGTCAAGCACAAGATAGGGGCCTCTTCTGGACTCGGAGGCCGAGCTGAGAGTGAAGAAACTGAAACTGCGGCAGCTGTTTCTCAAGACACCGGGACCTCGTTCGGACAGTCGTCTGCGTATCCACCACGGTGTTGAAGAAAAAAAGCACGGCTTCACGCACGCACACTGAAGACACTTCCTTCGGCTCTTCCGCTAGCCAAAGACTAGTCGGGGACACACGACTAACCGGGGACGACGTTGTAGCTGGTGGAGCTTCGGCGCAGCGTTGCCCGCGGCGGCACGGCGGTATCCGGTCCCGATCTCCCCGCAGCGTCGACGACGTCGACCGGCACCAAGCACCACCACGGCGAAGAAGTAGTCGCGGCAACTCGCGGTGGCGGCTGCGCGTAGTACAACCTCGGACGATTCTGCTCTGCGGCGGCGGCGGCGGTGGCAAGCAGCGGTAGAGCAACTCTCGCCGCCAGGAAAGAACGAACGGGGGAGAGCGACTTCGGGGAGGCTGGCTGGCTGGCTGGCAGGGCCTGTCTGCCGCTTCTCGTTGCCTGACTAGTGGACGGCCGTCGTCCCTGTTCGATCCGGGTTCCTTTTCGCGAAGCGATCGCAGTCGTAGCTACCGGCTAGGCGGTGAGGACTTCGCGCTGACTCGCTCTTCGAAGACCGGCGCTCGTTTGCGGTTTGAAGGTGCGCGCGCTCTCGCGCGAGAAGTTATTAGTGCAGGACGGAAAAGGGAGTGTGCGACAACGTCCGTTGGTTCTTTGAAGAGGTATGGGGGCGACCGGCGTCGGAAGAAGACGTCGCCTCCGAGGTCCTCTTCTTGAATGATGCGCGGGAGAAACCGTCACGAAGAAGGGGGGACGTGAACGTAAACCAGCTAGAGAGGGAACGATAAAACAAAGAAGACAAATGAGACTCGGTGAGGAGGAAGAGGCGAGAGAGTTTCGCCCTACGGCAGGGCGTAATGTGCAGTATATAGTGTTTGTAGGTGCGACAGGAGAGTGACGAAGGAGAAGGTCCGAGGTGGGTTGTTGGCGGTGGTGGTGGTACAGGGGTGGCAGTGAAAGGAGCGCGGGTGAGGAGGAAATTAAAGGTAAGAAAAAGAAATAAAGATGACGATGCTTATTCTCGCTATGCGCATAAGAGAGAGAGTGGCGTGAAAGAGATCGAGGCGAGAGGGAAGCCCGTTTGGGCGAACGGCAAACGCGCTTTTTGGTTGAGAGGAGATCGTTCCCACAGTGACGCGAGCCCGTCGGTCGGCCGGCCGCACCGTCGCATCCAGCCGGAAATTCCAGGCGATTCGAGAAGGAAGCCAGTGGTCCCTTCTTCTTCTGCTCCCCCTAGTTATATTCACCGTTCACTCTTCTTTCCGCCCTCCCTCTCTTCTGAGAGATTGACTACGTTCGCGCCACCCTCTTCTTCTTCCTTTCCGTGCAATCACTCTCCTCCGGTCTCCGTGAGAGCCGCCCTCTTGGACCTGCCACCGGCTCTTCCATTGCCCTCTGCTCTCACGGCGCACCCTAGGAGCTCGAGTCGCCGGCGGGCAGTTCGCATTCTCCCCATTCTTCCACTCTGCTTCCATCTGCTTTCTTCTCGGTAAACCTTTCAATGTTTTCTTTCGTACGCAACCCCCCTGCCTTGTCTGGCCCCCGCTGGCGGTCGTACAAGAAGACACGACTTCCAGGATGGAGTTGTAGAGATACACATCGAGGATGCATACGCGACCGCCGGCACGTCGAACGGTGGCCACGTAAAACTGTCGAAATCCTCCCGCGCAGTGCACGGAGCAAAAGGGTTTCGTCGAACGTGAGCGGGGCTAACGCGTCTCCGTCCCATATGTGTGAAATACCGTGGGGCGGCGGCCGCGGCGTTCCTCCGCGTCTGTAGTACATCCAACGCAATTCCAGAGTGTTTGAGAAACATGCGTTCCTGTGGAGTGCGGAGATAACCGACACGGCGCATGCTTAAAACATCGGGGTACATTGCATTCTTTTGTTCTGACGGTAACTTACAAACGCTATATACTTATCAAGGCACGCTTAACACGAAAGCCTTTCGTTCGTGTTGCGTATGCCTACTAGAATCTGACCCGCTGTGGTAACTTCGTTTCTCGGCCACGGCGTTCGCATTACGATTGGCGCGAAATGCAAAAGACACTCGTGTACAAAACTGTACACAGGTTCACGTAAAACAAAAAAAAAAAACAAAAAAAAGCCCAGGTTGTAAAAATCAATCCGTAGTCCCTCACTACGGTGTGCCTAATTTAATCATAACGTAGTTTTGGCACGTAAAGCTTCAGAACCTATAAATTACTCCGATTTTTCTTACATCGTCCAACCAGTCGGCTCAGAGCACGAAATCGTGACTGACTTGAACCTTTGCCGACTTGCATACCTGACTTCACCTATCAAGTTACGCGACCTTATTACGCTACAAGCACGCAGTATAGCTGATGAGGAACAAGGTCGTTACTCGATCCGGTGACTGTGCAATGACCCTTGAATATGGCGACAGGGACAAAGCTGTGCAGTGAATTAAACAAGAATTGTCTGTGCAAGCAGTTCACGTAACGAATTTCAGCAAACAGCGCGCTCGTTTCAGCGAGTCTGTTGTTCGACTATTGTTATAGCGCCATCATGAACGCAGGAGTTTTTCACGCTCAACGTTGGTTACGCTTCCCGTTGAAAATAAATTTCGATGTTTAGGAGACAGTTTCCGCTTACGAGCGCACCGATATAATCATTGACGCGATGGGCCAACGTACTCAACCTTCAGCGCTTCGCTTCTTCCACCTTGCGCAACGGCACCTTAGTGTCACTGTGCTATTATCAGCGACAAATCACGAAACTTGATTGTGGTTGTCAAGCATATCTTAAGTAAAAATACTAAATACTGTTCGTGCGTTGCATGGTCTGGTCTCTATAGCCATGCTCATAACCATTCATGGTTTCCTTGTTGTGCTGCAGATGACGAGACGAGGACGGTAGGTCGATACAGGGACACAGGACAGGTTTGTGCACCACCTGTCCTGTGTCCCTCTATCGTCCTCGTCTCGTCATCTGCAGCACAACAAGGAAACCATGAACGACCACCAACTAGCCCAATTCATCGCTCTTCTAATCATAACCATTCGCCCAGCTTAGGGGAAAGCACACAATTCTGGTTAAGATCCCTCCCTTCTGCCTTACTGTTTAATTCCATCCTTCCTATAACTATCGTCACTTACAAATTGTGGTCGATTAATTCCTTTTGAGGTTGCAATTGCGCGCTACTTTAAACACAAAGGGAGAATAATAAGGAACACTACAGTTTTAACTCGAAAACCGAACGGCTCAGTTTTTTTTTTATTTGTTAAACGTGTATAGTGGAGAGAGAGACAAACAACTTTAACAAAGTAAGACTTCCTGGTTACTGTGGGTGGTGCCCCTAGCTCGTCCATGAACCCACTGGCTATATACTGCGAGACGTTGGCGTCGTGTGTGACGCCACTTGCTCCTTCGCCGGCATCACACGCGATGCCAAGGCTTAGTTTAAGCTTAATCGCCGTTGTAAGCTTACTGCTCGTATAATTCTCGTACAAAATACATCCTTATAACGTTGAAATTCAGGGCCTTAGAGCGATGAAAAATCCTCGAACACGGGACGTCGCTGGAGCCGACGTTTCGACAAGTGGTCTTGTACTCTTCAAGGCCTTGAAGAAGACAAAACCAGTTTTCGAAACGCTGGCTTCAGCGAAACGCCGTGTTCGATAATTTTTCATCGCATCATTATGAGATTAAAATACGTAGTATTCGCGATTGAAAACGCCGACATGCATATATACGAAGAGCTTTGTGACGTGCATGGGGCAGCACGGCACTGTGCGGACGTGCGGGGCCCCTTTTCAAGTTTCTTTCGTCGCAAAGGGTGTCAATGATCCGAGTGCTCTCGCATACGGTGAAGTCGCCGGCAGCTCGGTGAAAACGGCGACGTAGAGGCACTTCCGATTGCGGAAGTGCATGCCACGACTGTGAGAAAAAGGAAACGGTTATAGGATCCCATCTTTCGCATCCTCACTCCCATGACGTATACGCGGGGGCTATCCGCCACGGGTATGAACTTCAGCCGAACCGAAACATTCGCGGGCGAATCTCTTCTCTTCCTTTTCTCCCACGTAATACACACGAATGCTCGCAAATGTGGCCATTTTCTCACGCCAAGATCCTGTTTTTTTTTTTCCATATCATATCGCTCTTTTTTTTTTTTTTTTTTTTTACAGAACGCTGCGCGGAAGAGAGCACGCACCCATCCGGTCAGTTCCGCCAAGTTCAGCCGAAAATTCTCAGTTGCTGCCTTCCACAGAGTTCACGCATGCATACAATTCAGCTGCATTCTAAACGCGGGCGAATTGTTCTGAAAGGCCAAACACGTACAGTGGCGCTCAATACGCGTTGCAGCACGGTGGCCATGGTTTAATGTATACCCAAGACTATACTGTAAAACCGGCAAACGTGAAAATTGTTTTGTAAATACCAGTAGTCGAAACAGCGTTTACTTCCCTTACTGTTTTCTATGACGGCACTATATACCGCGCAGTGTTGGCGCTACTTTGACCACGGGCAACATGTTGCAACTCATACTGGACGCGACTGTACAGTATAGCGTTAATGAAAACTGTGTGGTGAGTGCAGCCGCGTTCATTCTCATGCCCTAACACGCTTATTCTCCTTTTACGTCACTTGCACGAACCGCGGAGAAGGTTTACAGTTATGCGTACGTTTAAAAGGGGCCGGGCTTCGAGTTCCCGAGAAAGAGCTGCTTTCTCTCGGAAGCTTCGGACGAAGTCAAGCTTGTTCTACGATATACCTTAGCATATATAAAACCGCGCAAGAAGATTTCAAGGGACGGTATCACTGGCTGGCAGAGTCATCATACGTCTGTGATGAAACCATCCGGTGGCTGTTGAAGGAACGAACACAGCGCAAGCGTCGATTGCCATTCGCGCCATGCATGTCTCTGCAGGACAGAAAAAAAAACGAAGTTAAGCTGAAGAAGAAACGAAGGGGTTGTGAGAGGCCTTGCTTATCTACGTGTATAACTGGTCGTTGTTTGCCAAATACACAGAACGCATGCCAAGCGAATGAGTGCGACAGCGGCGCTGCAGGTGCATTATAGCTTGCCCCGCAACGTCACGAGGTTACGATGTGGTCGATACATAGCGATTAAAAAAATGCAACTGGCTTCGGCGGACCTCCTCGCAATATACGCCGAAGGCGAAAATAACTCTCGGCGGTGCCTTTCACCCGCTTCCACCGAGATCGGATCCCCTTTCTTTTTAAATTATTATTGTAGGCAAGCGCGTATAGTGCGGAGAAGCGGAAACCGCGTGAAAGCCCGCGACAGCTATTTGCAATCAACTCCACACCTGGGCAATAACCGGCAAATAGGCACCTGCGTTGAAACGTTCCTCGGCGTGATGTAGCACGACCCTTGTCCACGTGGCACGAGCGTGAACATTCGCGGCACGTATAGAACAAACCATGCGCTTGTATTCATCCTTGGTGGAAAAGACTATAAAACTGCTGCACATAACTTTCTTTTTTTCCTTCTGCGATTCTACAAAACTGCGACGTATAGGTAAACACGCGCGTAAATGTATTCGAGCTTTAAGTCACGACTTACTGGTGAGAAAGAAAGATGGTGTTTTGTGGCAGATGTGTCCCTCAAGAGAACGGTACATAACAGCTGCGCCTTACCAGTACTTACAGGTTAGAAACCTAGAGGCTTACGCAAAGGGTTGAAGTCAGAATGAGGAAGATGCAGCGAGCAATGAAAAGAAAAACGATAGGTGTAACCTTAAGGTACAAGAAGAGAGCAGAGTGGGTCAGGGAACAAACGGGTGTTAAGGACATCTTAGTCGAAATTAAGAAGAAGAAATGGACATGGGCTGGGCATGTAGCGCGAAGGCAAGATTGGTCATTAAGAGTAACAGAGTGGATAACAAGAGACGGCAAGCGCGCGTGGGGGAAGTATAAAGTTAGGCGGGCAAATGAGATAAAGAAGTTGGCTAGGATAATGTGGCTGCAGCAACCACAGGACCGGATTAATTGGAGAAACATAGGAGAGGCCTGACTACACCCTGCAATGGGTGTAGTCAGGCTGACGACTACGATGTCATTACTTTGGCGTCAATAACAAGATTCTACGAGTAAGCCTCAGCAGTCACGCTCACAAAAAAAAAAAAAAAACGGGTTCATTACGACCAGTCAATATTGCAGTCAGTTAAACAGTGTCAGGGCGCGTATTCTCACCTGCGGACACAGTGACAAGGCCCATAGCGCGGACGGCACTACACAAAGCGCGATTGTTAGCACTTGCGAGTCCTTGCGTTCTTTATATGTTAAAGCGGCGCGATCTATAACGCCAAGTCTGGTAGTTCTCGAAACCGAAACTATTGCGTATGCATACATGTGAAACCCAGTTCAGGATGGTAGCGATTGGGACTTACGCAAAGGAAATGAAAAAAAAAAAAAAGCTCAAGCAGAGTCGAAACATATATTTCTCGTCGTGGCGGCAGAAGCCCACTGGCCATTCGCGTAATGACAATGGAAGCATAACCCAACATGCCATGCGGGTGTAAACCTGTGGGAAACAACGTGAAAAAAAAAATTGTCTTCGAGAAGTAACAATCGAAGGATTGAGGTACATGTTCTGTGATTTGCGTTCTGTCGCGTTAATTTGCGTTTTATCGCGTGATTTGTGTCCTGTGAAGTACATGTTCCTCGTGTATTTGACCACACTGGATCAAAAAAAAAAAAAATCCTGTATTCTCAATAAGAAGTTCTTACCGTACAATTGTTCGTAAGAGCACGCGATAGGTGCAATCACGATGCTGCACATATATTATTAGTGAAGCCGGCTGACCAGTGAAACACAGCACTTATACGAACCAAAAACCTTGTGATTTTCGGTCTCTCCTGTCTTTGGCTTTCCTGAATAAATTAGCAGATTGTTAGAGCCCAAACTAACCACAGAGGTCGCGGTATCACAATACGGTAACTGCTATACGTGCCAAAATTACACGGTCAATGCAGTCGCGATAGAGCGTGTTTGCACAATGACTGCAGCGCACTTCATAGCGAGACCGGATAATGATTCACTTCGAGTCTTTTCCGCGAAAAACTGTGCACGCCGTCATAGCAGAACGAACGCTGTCGTTAGGTCAACAATATCAAGAAATGCAGAAGTTACTCAAGTGCGAAACGTTTCCTTGATATGTGTGGCGGGTAATTTTGCATCGCTCATACGGTGTACGCGTATACCGCTTCGCACCACCGTTTCAGACTTTCGTATCATTATACATCGCGAAATATATCTTTCTTTTTCTTTCCAGTATTTCCGTGTTCGAGGAAAGTAGACAGTGTGCCAGCATTTGGGTAAATCCACGCAATGATTAGGACAAACCTGCGTGCCGCCCTGTAGACGCAAGGACCTTTACTTAACGAGCCTTGCGATAACTGGACCTTCCGTACAGACGGAACGTTTCTCTGTATTCTGGCTTTATGTAGTGTCGACTGGGGAAAATGCTGACACAAAGTATTGGGCGGGTGCGAAAGCCCGTGCGTGCCGTCTTCCTCTCAGTGATAGAACTCATTTCACCAGGAACAGGGCGTCATTAAAGCACACAATTCGTTCTCTTAGTAGCGATGATTCTTCCAAAATTCTCAGGGTGTCCTTCACCAGGGGCGTAGCCAAGGGGGGGGGGGATGGGGGGTTCAACCCCCCCACCGAAATTTTTCAATTTTGCTTGCGTATATAGGCACGCACACATACAAACGCACGCACGAACATACATAAAGTATGGTTGAAACCCCCCCCCCCCCCAAAGACCGTTTATGGACGGTTACCTCCCCATTTTTTGATACGGCAGCTTCCTCATGAAGTTCCCCATTGCCGTCAAAGGGGAACATCATAATTATTTTGTTGCTTAAAACAAAAATTGTAACGATAAAGCTTCCGATGTGAGAAGAACTATTTATTTGCTTTCGATTGGGACAAAAAAAATGGCGAAGCTAGCACTAAGCCGCGCAACGCTTTAAACAGCGAAACTGGACGATTCTGGAGACCGTAATCTGGTTGCTTCTAGGTTTTTTAGGCCTTAGCTAGGTGATGCATGTTGTTTCTAGGTTGCTTCTAGGTTGTTGCTAGGCTTTAGCTAGGTAATGCTAGGTTGTTTCTACGTTGATCCTCAGCGCAGAGAAGTTCGAGTTAAACCACAGACAGTCACAGACACTACACGGATGTCCAAACTGCAGAGACAGAACGTCGCGCTGAAACCAAGCGTTTGCACCTCGCATAGATCTACGGGCACGTCGTCGTTGGGGTAGGCCTTCCATCGCTTCGGGGCCGCAGTCGCTTCGCAGCCATTTGTTTGGCTAACTGTTGCCTTCTTTATTTTTAGTGGACCAATGGTGAATAGTGGGATTTACCCAATTTCTGTGGCACGTACCCGTTTATAATGAAGTGGTGAGTAGTTGGATTTACATGATTTCTGTGGCACATACTTGTTTATGATGATGAAGTGGTGAGTAGTGGAATTTACCTGATTTCTGTGGCACATGACCATTTATGATGATCAAGTGGTGAGTAGTTGGATTTACATGATTTCTGTGGCACATACTTGTTTATGATGATGAAGTGGTGAGTAGTGGAATTTACCTGATTTCTGTGGCACATGACCATTTATGATGATGAAGTGGTGAGTAGTTGGATTTACATGATTTCTGTGGCACATACCTGTTTATGATGATGAAGTGGTGAGTAGTGGAATTTACCTGATTTCTGTGGCACATGACCATTTATGATGATGAAGTGGTGAGTAGTTGGATTTACATGATTTCTGTGGCACATACTTGTTTATGATGATGAAGTGGTGAGTAGTGGAATTTACCTGATTTCTGTGGCACATGACCATTTATAATGATGAAGTGGTGAGTAGTTGGATTTACATGATTTCTGTGGCACATACCTGTTTATTATGATGAAGTGGTGAGCAGTGGAATTTACCTGATTTCTGTGGCACATGACCATTTATGATGATGAAGTGGTGAGTAGATGGATCTACATGATTTCTGTGGCACATACCCATTTATGATGATGAAGTGGTGACTAGTTGGATTTAATAATAATAATAATAATAATATCTGGGGTTTTACGTCCCAGAACCACGATATGATTATGAGAGACGCCGTAGTGGAGGGCTCCGGAAATTTCGACCATCTGGTGTTCTTTAACGTGCACCTAAATCTAAGTACACGGGCCTCTACCATTTCGCCTCCATCGAAATGCGACCGCCACGGCCAGGATCGAACCCGCGACCTTCGGGTCAGCAGCGGTAGTTGGATTTACATGATTTCTGTGGCACATACCCGTTTATGATGATGAAGTGGTGAGTAGTGGAATTTACCTGATTTCTGTGGCACATGACCATTTATGATGATGAAGTGGTGAGTAGTGGGATTTACATAATTTTTGTAGCACATACCCGTTTATGAGATGAAGTGGTGAGTAGTTGGATTTACATGATTTCTGTGGCACATACCCGTTTATGATGACGAAGTAGTGAGTAGTGGGATTTACATAATTTTTGTAGCACATACCCGTTTATGATGATGAAGTGGTGAGCAGTTGGATTTACATGATTTCTGTGGCACATAGCCGTTTATGATGATGAAGTGGTGAGTAGTGGAATTTACCTGATTTCTGTGGCACATGACCGTTTATGATGATGAAGTGGTGAGTAGGTGGATTTACATGATTTCTGTGGCACATACCCATTTATGATGATGAAGTGGTGAGTAGTGGAATTTACCTGATTTCTGTGGCACATGACCATTTATGATGATGAAGTGGTGAGTAGTTGGATTTACATGATTTCTGTGGCACATACCCGTTTATGATGATGAAGTGGTGAGTAGTTGGATTTACATGATTTCTGTGGCACATGACCATTTATGATGAAGTGGTGAGTAGTTGGATTTACGTGATTTCGGTGGCACATACCCGTTTATGATGAAGTGGTGAGTAGTGGGACTTACCCAATTTCTGTGGCACATACCCATTTATGATGATGAAGTGGTGAGTAGTGGGATTTACCCAATTTCCACGGCACATACCCGTTTATGATGATGAAGTGGTGAGTAGTGGGCCTTACCCAATTTCTGTGGCACATACCCGTTTATGATGATGAAGTGGTGAGTAGTTGGATTTACATGATTTCTGTGGCACATACCCGTTTATGATGACGAAGTGGTGAGTAGTGGGATTTACATAATTTTTGTAGCACATACCCGTTTATGAGATGAAGTGGTGAGTAGTTGGATTTACATGATTTCTGTGGCACATACCCGTTTATGATGACGACGTGGTGAGTAGTGGGATTTACATAATTTTTGTAGCACATACCCGTTTATGATGAAGTGGTGAGTAGTTGGATTTACATGATTTCTGTGGCACATACCCATTTATGATGATGAAGTGGTGAGTAGTTCGATTTACATGATTTCTGTGGCACATACCCGTTTATGATGACGAAGTGGTGAGTAGTTGGATTTACATGATTTCTGTGGCACATACCCGTTTATGATGATGAAGTGGTGAGTAGTTGGATTTACATGATTTCTGTGGCACATGACCATTTATGATGAAGTGGTGAGTAGTTGGATTTACGTGATTTCGGTGGCACATACCCGTTTATGATGAAGTGGTGAGTAGTGGGACTTACCCAATTTCTGTGGCACATACCCATTTAGGATGATGAAGTGGTGAGTAGTGGGATTTACATAATTTTTGTAGCACATACCCGTTTATGATGATGAAGTGGTGAGTAATGGGATTTACCCAATTTCTGCGGCACATACTCGTTTATGATGATGATAGCTTTTTGTTCGCCGGACAAGCAACGATTTGCTAAAGAGCTTCGCTGTTAAAAATTTTATTTTAATTGTAGCACTAAGTAGTGTAAATTGCGTCACATTGTGAAACCAAAATCGAGATTTTATCGAGTTTGGGAATTTTTCCGCAAGATTTACAAGCTTCAGTGGTCGTAAAATATTTTTATCCCAATAGCTCCTGCAGGCACTGCAACGAATTCACTAGCCTAGACCACATGCTCTGGCGTTGCCCCTCGTTACGGGGCACAGACCAATCCAATGAAGACAAGTGGCTATCCGCTATCAAGAGCCCCGATGTCGGGGCTCACCTATGGGCTGTCCTGAGGGCCCACGATGCTGCGGTCGGACTTGGCCTGACTGTCCCAACGTGGGAGCGGCCCGCTGCGCGTTGAGTCGTGCACCTCAGGACTCACAATAAAGTTTCGCATCCATCCACCCATCCATCGCTAAATATAAATTTAGTAGAGTAAGTATTAATTACTCAGGTATACATATATACATTGTAGCTTTACGAGAAAAAACGCAAACGTAGAGCATTTCTGGTAATTTTTTTTCGGAAGCGTAGATTGCAGAAAAATTGCAGGAATATTATTGAGATTCAAACATCTTACATAAACGAAGTTTGGTACTGAAACGAGAAACATACTTTCGGAATAAATTTTCGAACAAACATCACGACGACATTATGCGAAATTCGGAAGGCTCCCACGTGACCAAAATTCTTTTTTTTCTCTCCAGAATATTTTAGCAATTCGCTGCTTTCTATGCAATAAATGAGCACGATTTTTTAAGGTAGCACTTGACGTGATCGCCAACATGGCTGGGACATTCGGCGTGGAATGGCTCACCCCTAAATACGACTAAGAATGAAGAACGTTATTCAGAAAACTGGAAAGTTTAGACTCTTCCCCTTCACATAGCCCCTCCCCCCCTTCCCCCTTTTTTTACAATACGAAAGTTACATGAACCGCGGTCTACAAGCCACCACCATCAAAATGTAAACGCCTTTTTAAAATACTTTTTAGGGACATACAGAATAGACCGAGAGAAGAGAGATGAAATGGAAAGCAGGGTGGGGAACCTGATACAAGTAACCGGCTTGCTACCCTGAACAGGGGTGGGGAAATAGGGGTTATAAGCTTGACATATTGATAATGAAGGCAACCGGCCAATGGCAAAGAAGCTTGCACCTGCAAAAGAAAGTATCCGTGACTTCGCCCCCTTCTGTCAGCTGCGAAGCCCATATGACCTGAACGAGCCTAACCGAATGGAAACTACCGAACCCGCGGGGCCCGGCTTCCGTAACCTTCTTAAAAGCGTGGTGTGCGTCATATCAACACCGTTGTTTCCACGCAATGTCCTTTACCGTCGCCCCTTTCTATAAACCCTCCCCCCCATCCCCCTCCCCCCCCCTTCCTTTCCTTTTGTCGTCTAGCGCGAGGAACTTAAAAAGGCAGCGCAAACCAGGACGACGACAGTTGTTTCTCGAGACACGGGCGGATAAAAACAAAGACAAAAAAAAAGAAGGGGGGGGGGGGGCAGGGGACCGAAACAAAAGTTTTTGGGGCCCGCATTCTCTACCCCCAGGCGGTCCTACCTTCTCCACCAGCCGACGTCGTTCGAAGGGCGTCCTGGCCAACGGACCGGAACGAGCACCTCCGTCTATCAAGCCATCCCATCTCTCTCACCGCGGAACACCGGAGCTCACGGGGGCGCCCCGGAATCGCCTCTTTCTTTATACAGGAGAGTGGTGGACGACGAGAACTGACCACACGTCGATGCTGCGGCGCGTTGGCATTGCGAGAAGCTCCACTGAGGAGAGGAATATGGCGGGTGAGAGAAAGAAAGACGGAGATAGACAAGACAAGACGCAACCGGGAGCGTGGTACACACACAACACACATACATGCATCCATACATCTGCCTCTGAGAGAGAGAGAGAGACCAGTCGAATTGCTACACATCCGGCAAAGAGAAGGCGCCTCGCGCGCTCGCGACGCCCTAACCATTGTTCGCGCATCTTCGCGCCATCATACCCGATGGTTGTTTGCCGGCGCTGCGTTGTACGTAGTACATAGGCGCGCGTGCGCAGCCTGTGTGTGTGTGTGTGTGTGGTGTGTGTGTGTGTGTGTGTGTGTGTGTGTGTGTGTGTGTGTGTGTGTGTGTTTGTGCGTGTGAGTACGTGCTCGTGTCTCTCGCATAGACCCCTCACTCCTCTCCTTCACCCATGTGCCACTCCTACTTTATCGTCTGAGAGCAGCCAGCCGCTCCTCTTCTATAGCCACACCATCGTGGTCGGGGCTTGCTCGACCAGCCAGCGCGCACTTCGTGATCACACCATAAGGCGCTACGCGCGGAACAGTCCCACCGCTGCGCGGGAAATGTACGCGTTGGTCGACACTCTGTGTGTGTGTGTGTCTGTATGTAGCGCCCATTACAAAAGATATCCGGCTATAGCGGACCTGCCCATGCAGATCGCACACGATATACACGTTGTGTCTTTCCTGCAGCGCCCTGTGCATACGACGCACACGTCGGGGGCTGAAGTCCTCCATGGAGAAGTTGAACGTTTTTATAGAGTGAATGTGCAGGGGAAGTATGTCGTGCAATGGCTCCTTTAATACTGAAGAACATATTAAGAGCACTGAAAGTTACATACGTTGCGTTGCGCGTAGAAGTACAGAATAACTTGTAAAACGCGAAAGCAGCACCACGTAAAAAAAATAGCGTGAGAATTGACAAATTTTAAAGATAGGACGAAGCAGATTAGGGAAGCATCCACCCCAGAAACGTTGTCATGTGAAGAAATAGAGCGCGGAAATCCGTGCGTCCCGGCCACTTTGCAAAGATAGCGGTCAGCAGAAAGGAGACGTGCGCGCAGGCTATAGTGTATTCGTCCACAGCTTGGACGGTGCGGCTACCACAGCGGTACGGCTACCACGACAGGATTAGAAAGCGAAAAAAAAATTGCGAAGAAATGCGCAGTTTCGTGGAACTGTGCACTCAAGGACATGTATGCGACCGAAACGACGAGTCCTTTCACTCAGAGCCAGAATATTCAGAAGGGAGTAAGTTGGTGAACTCGACGGTCTGTGAACACTGTAGTGCATGAACGGATGTCGAGAAAGACTAACCACTAAATGGCCGCGCTGATACGTGGGCACATATATATCATCATCAAAATCATACTCAGCCTATGTTTACGTCCGCCGCATGCTGTCTGTCCTACGCGTTACGTGGCCGACCCATGTCCACTTCTTCCGTTTAATATCAACTAGAATATCAGCTACACCTGTTAGCTCTCTGGCCCATTCTACTCAAAGTGGAAGATTGGGCCAGTTGGTGATTCATGATCGAAGTATACTGCGCGGTATACACAACACGGACAACAAGGAGACGGGGACCGCGCTTGTCCCCGTCTTCTTCTTGTCCGTGTTGTCTACCGCGCACTACACTTCGCCCATTCTACTATCTTCCGATCTATTATTCTTCTCACTTTTTTATTTTTATTTTTAGACGTTCGATCTCTTTCGTGGCTTCAGTTGCTGAGCTTAGGCATTCAGGTAATGACGACAGGCGTTATGCAAGCTATCAGCCTAGCGTACTTTGCGAGGCGAAGTACAGGGAATATAATCTTGCAGCACGCACTGCCGTTCGACACGCGTCGGAAGGGCATACTAAATTTAGAATTGGTGATTGCATGGGGACGTAGGCGTGAGCAACAGGTAATGCTCGCCCGTTACAAAGAACGTCTTTTCAGAGTAGGTATAGTGTTCGCACGGAATGCCGTGATTACAAGGATGTAATTGTTGTCTGTTTTTAATCGGCATCGATTGAATCGTACCGGTGGGTTTTATTATTTTATGACGTATCTTTCGGTGTTGTCGTTTGCGAGTATTTCGGTATTGCCGGCCCTCTGAGTGGCCAAACGTTTCACACATGTGAGGTAATAAAGATGGAAGCTGAAAGATGGAAGTAATGCTAAATGGCTGAGTTAGAAAGAGAGACAGAGAGAGAGAGAGAGAGAGAGTTATTTATTGAAGAACAGATAATTCTGCCGGTGTAAATAAAGGCGCCTGCACGCTACTCTGTGTAAGGGGATTGCGGACAGAAATGCCTAAGGATCAGGAGGGCCGGAAACGAAATGAAAATATATGAGCGCGGTATGTGCAAGTGAGAACGCAATGATTGTGCACCGTAAGCCACTTTACAGCTAGTTTTCTGAAGCTGCGATTCGTACGCACTACTTGTTAGCCAGTGTTTCACTGCATTCTTCATGGCACACCGCGCAGTATATACCGCGAAATCGTAGCGAGTATGTACATACAGACAGTTGGCATTCCATGTCGCTTGTATTGTCACGTCTTAACCGGACGCGTGTTCCCTGCGAGCGAAGTGCCACGTAATGTGTCAGGAGAGGATATAAGCCGAAATGACCGCGCGCTGCTGTTCTCATATTCCGCTCGGCTTTTTCGCTTGTCCGCGTGGCACGCCGACCTGGTCTTCTAATTCTGTCAATCACCTGCGCGGCGCACTGGTTGCTGTTATTTGCTTGAGCGGCCGGGTCGAGTATGCACGGCTCACGCCCCGCCCGTATCTAGGCTAATACTTGGCGGGATGCTTGTTCACGCAAACACGTGCCGGACGTACAGCAGCGGTCGCGTAACAAAAGAGAACCACCAATCAACGCTGGCCATTATTGCAAACATTTGCCCACGCGGCGTCTCGCGTTTATTGGATTTTTTTTAGGTGGCCAGTAAACCGCAGAGCGACGCGCTCTTGAAGAGTCATAGACGCGAACTTCCAGTTTGTGTACAGTAAACTGTGGCGCACCGTATTAACGGCCCTAGCCCACACTTTATATCACCATATAAATACGAGCATGGTGGACAGATAAGCAGATGCGTGCAGTGAGTGCTCTTTGCGATTTTAGTAGGCTGCCTTAATTGCCATCACTCTTTACCTTTTTTTTTTTCATTATTGAAATGCATATTAGGTGAGGTTGGTGCCAATGCGTGCCGTCGGCTACTCCTATTTTCTTGCGCAATAGTCGCCGTCGCACAGTAGAGAACAAGCACAGAACTATACAAATGCATATATATATAAGAGAGAAAGATAATAATCTTTAATGAAATTCCCGGAGAGGTTAGCCTGGTTTGTCGCCTGCATGGCTTGCTGCTCCAGGTGTTAGGTGATGACTATGATATATACAATGTTCCCATATACACACAAATAGTATGTACAGTCTCAAACGCACGTATATACACAAAATAGTCATTCACAAGCTTTCGTTAAGTCGAGTGTTCATCAATAGCACCAACAGCGCTTTTGTGTTGCGTATTGTACAACCGCTGTCTTGCCAGGGGCTGAGAAGGTAGCGCAGCTCCAAGCTAGAGCCGTGTTGCAAATGAAGTGCACTCATGCACCACGTTTTTCAATGTTCTTCAATACGGTAAAGTGTCCACTCAATACAAGTTTATCTTCATCGCACTGTGTAGCTTCTCTAACCAACTGATTTCATTGTCGTCTTGTCTTTATATAAATACTTGAAGAAATGCATGTGAGAGTGTAACCGTTCAGTTTTGGGTTACAATCATAAATGTTTACGCTCCGTATTAAGGAAGAAACCTCTTGCGATATAATTATGTGTGTGACAAATCTTCAGCCAATCCCGATGCTCGGCATATCGTTAACGAAGCCGGCTGGCCAATGGAAAGGACATTCACGAACTGCAAGCTTTATGAATCCGGCCCATCAGTAGCAGACTGTGCTTTCAGTGTTGGAAGCCTGACGAGGCATTCTTTGAGCGCCTGCATTCGTACGCGTGCGTAGTGATTTTGAGCATTTACTTTTTCCTTTTCTTCGTCAGTTGAAAAACGGACTCATGTTATTGGTATAGCCGTTTCTGACGCATCCTTTTGACGTTTTCACATCTTAAAAAAATAATAAACGTGTTTGACTGCAAGATATCTTTGGCGCGATAAACATATTTCAAAAAGGACAAACAGCTCTCAAAAAGGTTTCAGTAAGCCAAGTTCAAAGTTGCGTCTGATGGGCGAGACAAACCACAAACACCATGCACATTAGAGACGATTTCGACAAATATGTGAAAGGCACTTCGCGCTCTCGTTATTTCGTGCGAAAGTGCAAGGAAGAGCGCAACACCTTGGGGCAAAGAATTCCTCAACAGTGAGTCCACCATCAGATACGCGTAGCAATTTCCGGTTACAGTTTCTCACCCAGTGACGTCACTGAGTCGAGTGTATTGCGTGCGCGAGTGCATACGGATACGTTCAGTAGCAATGCACGGTACGACATCGCTCCCGACAAGCCAGATTAATGAGCAAGTAAATTATGCGGCGTTAACCAATCGTGAACGTGGTGGTATGGCATGCCCAACTTTTCTACATCTTCGTGAGGAGCAGGCGTTCTTTTCTCTATCCGTATAAGCGCAGTGTCACTATAGATTTCGAAGCAAAGTACAATGTACCGGGCAAATCTGGTGTCATGACACCCACGTAAATCACCTTACACGATCATGAGATAGCCATGCTTCTATTCCCTTCCTTAAAGCACGGCGGAAGTTTTGTATTGCGCGTCTCCCGGCGGCAAATGAAAAATGCCTAAATAATGCCCCTGCCAATGTCGACCATTCCCACGCAATACGTAATTGGCACGATTTTCAGTACGTCAATGCGTTGTATCACATATATGTGTGTGTATACAATGTTTGTAAGGGACACACTAATTTCACCGCTCGTCACGCCTCCAGAGGGCGCGCAAAGCGAAGATGGATGCGCGGCAGTGCAAATTCGCCCGGAGCGCCGGCGATGATCTCGAACTCGGCCGTCCCGCATGGAGGGGCGTCGCACTAAACGATGCACCCCCCCTCCTTCTCCTCCTTACCCCCCTCTACCCCCCCCCCCCTCAATCATCTCTCTTCTATGTCGCAGACATAACGTGAGTACTTATACACATGAATACGAGCACTTGCGCACACCTGCACCGTGAATCTCCGCGTTTGTAGCGCATATGGCTTCCAGGACATAGTCGCCGTTGCCCCCCTTACTAAAAGAAGCAGGAGGAATGGAGCGGGCAAAATTGCGGCATGGAGGAGGGGGAGGGGGTGCATGCGGTAGGCGGGGCCGGCATTGATGGCCACTTTCTCCCGCCCAATTACCCGAGCAAGATCCGGATGCAGAGGCCGTGGCACGCGTACATAGAAGGCACCTCCTGCACCCCCTCCAGGCTCCTCCGGTCCGGCCAAGGAGTGTCCACGGGGGCCCCCGTGCATGCGAGCGCGGCGGCCAGTGCTCGTTGCGCGCTTCTCGTCCGGGATGCGAGCTCACGGACGATGCCCAAATCTCGTTCTACAGACACGGCTATAAAAGATCAATCTGGGATGAGGAAGCCGCGAGAAGGCGTTTACCTGCAGAACGTTAAACTATGCGCCTCGCAAGAGATGCGTAGATAGTCCTATCGATACGTTGCAGCACGCTGGTTCAATGTACACAGACGTGGCCTTTCTGTTCCCTCCGAGACCTCTTGTCGTATATTTCTTCGTATTTCATTTTATTTCGCTGTTTCTTCAGTATAGAGGAGAACGACATGAAAGTTGAGGTAGCTGGTAGGGCTACATCGTTGGAGCTTGCAGACACGGACATAATAGCATAGAAAGAGAAAAAGCGAGAAGAGAGATAGTCATTACATACGTAGTGTTTTTGTCGTCTCTTTCTTTGGGTCCGCATCTTTTGTATATACGCGTTCTTAAGGTTTACTTTCTGCAATACTTTGATTGCGAATTCTAAACAGTGCAAAAGATACGAGGAGACAGAAGAAAGAACTTTGTATTTCGCGCTGTTAAGAATTCGTAATTATGGTATA
Organism: Rhipicephalus sanguineus; assembly: GCF_013339695.2. Taxonomy (NCBI): domain Eukaryota; kingdom Metazoa; phylum Arthropoda; class Arachnida; order Ixodida; family Ixodidae; genus Rhipicephalus; species Rhipicephalus sanguineus. The sequence continues at coordinate 122,383,064 of NC_051177.1, read as the reverse complement.
CCAACACGCCCAATCCTACTCTTATTCAATACGATGAGAAAGAGCAACCCGTCAGAAACAATGTTGATTGCACATGCGCATTTTGGATGTCCGCACTGAGTCGCCAGCGAGTGATGTGAGACTCTCCGCTGAAATGCGGTATATACAGCTCTGTTTTGCCTAGGATCCTCTGTATTAAGCAGTGACGAGGGTATATCTTCCTTTGTGGGATATTTCTTCGGCAGTACAAGAACAACTATGGTGCTTCTTCGCGCATGACGCTACGGGAGTTATCACATTGAGCATCTCCAGGTCACAGTTCTTTTGTTTTCCTTTGATAGGTGCCAGCTGCACTTAAATTTAGGCAAGTTGAACACCTCAGATGTGGAACCGGATGGGCCATAAACCGTGCAGAGAACGCCGATTCACTTAACCTAACACGGCTACATGCCCCCCCCCCTCCCCCCTTCCTTATTTATTTTTTTACATGCAAACTCAAACTATCTAAACTCCCTGAAGTTTCTTCAGGCTAATATAAAGTCCCATAATTAATCAATCGGACATGTAATCGACTCGCTTGAACTGTGACACAGCGTACAATGATACATATTTGGTCTAACTGAGGTGGACTACCGAAAGTTAGGACAATCTATGACAAAGGCAGGATCGGGTCGGAAACAGTTCATCACACACCCGCATCCATTTGGATTCAGATTGAATCTAATTGAGTTCCAACATTTAATCTCAGGGACTCGGTGCCACCATCGCTCACTTGAACTAAACCTCAATACATCGATGATGGACACGGGTCCTTGAGGAAGCAGGCAAGCTTACATGAACGGACCCGAACTTAGTTGAACTAACTCAAATCAATATCTGACCTGCGGGCACACAAAGGTTGATCTGACTGTGTCCGAAGAAGCTAGATAACAAAAACTAACAGGGTCCCTTATGTATTCGCTTAAGACGACTCGGAAGGCGAAATCCATCTTCTTTTTCTGCGCAGTCAATGTACTGATCCCCTAGCCCCATGCCTCGAAAACTTTCTGCACCTAACGTGGTTTTACACTGCCTTCAGGATCGAAGGCATTGGAAGCTCTCTGTGCCTCACTTGTTTTTGCACAGCCTCTTAGATCGGCCCGAATGATCACGCAATGATACGCATGGTCATGATGACGTCACAAATTTTGGCGACCTGTGACGTCACGGTGACGTCATACAGCCGTAATCTCTAACCACGTGACTTTTTGCATCGTTCTTGTTGACACCAACGCCGTCGAGGGTCACTTTTCGTGTTTGATGAGTCATCTAAGGCTTTCGCCTTAATACACTCAAGACAGCTCCAAAAACGCGTAAGCTGCGCATCTATTAATGCTACATGAGCCTAGAATTACAATATAAAATCCCGCATGTTCTCACATATCGTATGGTGCTCGCCCCACATGAGCACATGGTGACCCTGTATATTCACATAGTATGTCTACTGTGGTAGACCTCATACGACCTCGTATGGCGTATGGGGCAGACAAAGGAGGTTTTATTAATTTAAACCTTCTAGGGGCAGGCCTCACTCACGTGCGAGAGCATGTGGCGTTTGTATGTCACGTCAAAATGTTCATATATATTGAAGACATGGATCACATGCGCAATGATCCATATGGTAAAGGGATCATACGGTTTGATAAAAGGAATGGGACGAGATTGATAAAGGGACGCATCCTCTTTTTTATACAGAATTCCAGTACATCTGGTATGTAGATTTTTTTTCGCTAGAACGAGAAAACCAACGTGGTTCACATGGAGCGCTAGAAATATTCTACAGGCAGCGCCTTGTGAAGGAGCATTTGGTGCTGTATTTAAGTATTTCATTTCGGAATCTCTATAGTGAAAAACGGTACTCTAAATAAAACATACAGGAACCTTTGTAACCTTCGTAAGAAGGTTTGTCACGTGTTTCTTCGAAACCAGGGCCCATATTCATAAGAACGTCTTACACGGGAATTGTTCGTAAAAGAAAACTTCAGCCAGTACTGACGCTGGGCGTCATTAGCGAAGCTGACTGGCAATGGGAAAGAGCCCTTACTAACGCAAAGATTTGTGAATTCGGCCCCCAGAATGGCAAAGCTTCATTCAAATGCTCATATAGTTTATATCGCTGTTGCCAATACCCAATTTTACGTTTTTCACCCTACCTCTCCGGATATTTCTCCAGCCCGTTGGTTTTAGAAGGACCGTACAGTGTACAAGGACAGTTAGACACAAGAGCTATATGCAGGAAGCATTCTTTTGCACTAAAGAGCTCTCTCTTGTTAGACAAGATCGCTGGCCCGATGTACGTCAAAAAAGTTCCGCGCTCCCTTGTTCATTCGCCTAAGACGACTCGAAAGCGAAAGCCATCTTCTTCTCATCGATTGTACTGATCTAGCACCTTCTCCCCCTTCGCACAAAGCTTTCTGCACATAACGTCACTGACTCCATGGGATCGGAAGCATTGCAGATTCCTGCACTATCACGTGCTTTAGCAGCACTGCCTCTGAGATCGGCCCACATTTGACAAAGCGACTATGATATCGTATGACGGGGCGTCATCGAGCGACGTCACGTTATTTAGCGTCATATTGACGTCACAATATCGGCGTAATGTGACGTCGTGATTGGCGTCATATGATGACGTCATTACACTATGATTTTTCGCGTCGCTTCCTGTTCACCCCTACGCCGCCGACGGTCAGGTTTCGTGTTTAGCGAGGCATCTAAGGCCTTAAAGTTTAAAGAAGTTAATATGGAGCTGTTTTTTTTTTTTTTCGAATCAAGTAGTAAAGTGCACGTGCAGCGCTCTACGCCGCTGGCCACCACAGGTGGGCCATGCTCCTTGCCTCTTGGTTTCATTCTGACCGTAGAGCGCATTTTCGCTCAAGAACGCTCTAGACCCGACCCCGCCATTTGAGGAGAAAGAATCGAGAACGATAACTCGCGCGCTAGGAGATCCTACTGTACACAGCTGCGCGCGCATCGCCTTCTTCGAGAACGAAGAGGATCAACACCGCCGAGAGCACGTGCAGCTAGCACAGACGCGTATAAGCGACCCGTACACAGCGAGCAGTAGATTGTTCGCCGTACTCTGCTGTGCTGCTCCGCGGGGTTCCTCCTTGCGTCGCCATTCATTCACCCTAGTCACCTTCTCCGTGTCTTCCATGCCCGTGCGCGCGCCGCTCTTTTAATTAGCCGACTCTCTCTCCCGGGCTATAAACTGCCTCGAAAAACGGGACGATAAATCAAGCGGCCGCGACAGAAGCCGCCGACCGACGCTGCTGTGCTTTCCCTCAAAGTTGCGTGGACGGACGGGTGAACGACTTTTGGCACCGATTACGAACTGGGCATGCGCAGAAAGCGCGGTCGGGAGACCCCCAACTGACCATCCTAGGGGGATTCTTTCTTTCTTTCTTTCTTTCTTTCTTTCTTTCTTTCTTTCTTTCTTTCTTTCTTTCTTTCTTTCTTTCTTTCTTTCTTTCTTTCTTTCTTTCTTTCTTTCTTTCTTTCTTTCTTTCCTTGCACGATATCTTGCCTTTACTTCAGTGAAAGCGCACTCCTGGCACTAAGCCTCTCAGAGAAACAAAATTATTTTCCTTTGTTTTACTTTTACTTTTTTTTTCTTTAATCACGTGGTCCCGGCCGGCATAGGCTACGCTTCCTTTCTTCTCGGCCCCACAACCGCTCGCGTCCAGCTCTGAGAATTCTCGCGCGGCCTCACGAACGCACCGGCCCACATTCGCGGACAACACCTGGAGCGGTTCTAGTATAAACAGAGATAAGCGAAGTATAGTATAGCTAGTGACGGTGATGACGATAATAATAAATAAAGACTGCTAACACGGAAAGAGAGATAATAAAAGAACGCGAAGGAGCACCGGCCGATCACGAAGGGGCACCGGCCTCGGCAAACCAAGGGCACACTAAGCAGGCATGCGAGAAGGAACGAGATCGAGGTCTCGGACCCTCAAAAACGAATCTCAAGGAAAGCTAGCTCGTCGTGAAAAACTAAAGCAATAAAACTGCGGAGATGCCACTGACCTGTTGCGCCAACGGGAGTCAAGCGGGTGTAAGGAACGCGCTATGAGCTGGCTACGCGGAAACGAGAAGTGCGTGACTTAAAACGGCCAAGGTCTATCGTCGTGATGAATATGCAACGGTATAGAGTCGGGGGCCAGTCGTACCAGTTTGTAGTGCGGCACGGAGATGTTAAAATCGACGGGAGGCTGTAAACGTAAACAGGAAAGAAATGATAGATCGCGATATAAGCCACATGCGTGTATGTGATTATACTGTTGGCTCTCGATACCTATAATTAGAGGAAAAGAATTGTGAAAACTCCAAAAATTCCCAAAGAATGACAGCGAAGTGCTTTTAGATAAACCTGCTGTCACTTCGCCACTAAATGAGTTGTAGTGACTTCTCGTTCTTTAGACAAACAAATGAATAAGGCAAATATATGTGGAACCAATCTATTCCTTTCTTTTGTCTTCAATTGAGTCGTCAGTGACAAGTTTGTTCATAACGCTTCGGCGTAACATTATGGTTGCAGCCCATATTTCTTGCACGTGTAAAACCTCCTTTCAGACTGGAAGGTTGCGCGATCGAATCCCTGCCGCGGTGGCGGCATTTCGACGGAGGCCAAATGCTTGAGGACCCGTGGGCTATGTCGGTGCACTTTAAAGAACCCCAGGCGGTCGAAATTTCCCCGAGCCCTCCGCTATGGCGTCTCTCTAAACCATATCGTGCTTTAGGGACATAAAATCCCAGCAATTATTATATTAACCATCCTCTAAACACTTCATGTGCTCTCAACTTTCCAGAACTATCGATGCCTGTAAGTGCGCGTACAACTGATTGAATGTTAAGAAACTTGGAAGGAAGGAAACAGAAAAGGAGAAGGCAGGGAGGTTAACCAGAAAAACTTCCGGTTGGCTACCCTACACTGGGGGATTGGGGACGGGGAATAGAAAGATGAAGATATAGGGAGGAGAGGAAGGAAGGGAAAAAAAAGAAGAGAGGCAGAGAATTCACTGTAGCATGTGGGACTGCACCACAAGTCAGAGGCGTTCGCACAAGCCCGTCGCCCTCAAAAAGCACAATAGTGCTTTCACTGCCTTGTGGGCCGTCTAGAGATGTGGGCGGTGCTGTAGTAGCAGCTGCACGGAAAGTGAGTGACTATTCAGGTAAGGCAGCAGTCACCCATGTCTCTCAAGAGGTGGTCATCTCAACCGCGTCTGCGAAAAACCTTGCTGACCGCAAGGACGGCTGACCGAATGGCCCTTCTGGTCCTGTATCGCATTGCTCGCTCATTGAGCTCGATAATGTGTGCTTGCGATTGTATATAACGCAGTGTATCGTGTACTATACTGCGCACCACGTCGACTCATACTGTTATACTGAAAATAATCGCTGGGGTTTTACGTCCCCAAACCAAGACATGGTTATGAGAGGCGCCATAGCGGAGGGCTCCTGAAATTTCGACCACCTGCGTTTCTTCAACGTGCAACTCCAGCACTTTGCCTCCATCGAAAATGCGGCCACTGTGGCCGGGATTCGATTCCGCGACCTTCGGGTTAGCAGTCGAGCACCATAACCACTAGACCACCACGGCGGGTATACTGCTGTACTATACTGCTACCCGCCCTGGCATACACTAGCAAATAAGGTGTCATGCTGCTAGGTGCGAGAATGCAGGTTCGGTTCCTGGACCCGGCGGCCGCATTTGGACGGGGCGAAATGCATGATACACCCGTGTACTATATAGATTTAGGTACATGTTAGAGAACCCAGGTGTAGAAATCAATCTCGAGTACCCTGCTACAGTTCCATTCATCGTAACTATATCGTTGTTTTAGGCGCGTAAAACCCCAGAAGTTTTTCATTATGCCATACTACTTGGCGCTCAATAATCGCGTGGCACCCGCAACATTCGAGCGCTGGCCGCACGCTGCGTTGGCGGCGTGCGCGGCGATGTCTCCAACAGTTACCGCCCGCGCGGGCTTTTCCTTTTCTCGGCTTTGTCTCTTATCTTGCTTTGGCTTTTACTATGCGTGCCGCGGCCGCGGTGTGTTTTCCTCTCGCTTCACGAGTTCGTGGCTGCACGAGCATACAGAGACGGCTTCTTTTCCTATGCGCAACGACGCTGATTTCCCGTGTGTGTCATGCGAGTCTACACAGCATTGCCACGCGTTCTCCGAGCCGCGGACAAACACCGACCGCCTCGTAGGAGAGACTGCCGCAGAACCTGACGGTTCCGCGACCTCTTCGTATGTGCTCGTCGTTTTGGCCCCTATGTGACGTTTGTGTTCGGCGAGATATTTCCGGAATGGGCACCGCATGATGATTCATAACCAACGCGACGTTACACCCTGAGAACAGTGTTTGTCTGAGCTTGTTTGCACATAGTGACGAGGGTTTCAAGTCCAACACTCTCACGGGAATGCAGAAATAATAATGATTGCTAGGGTTTAACGTCCCAACATTACGATATGACTATGAGGGACGCCATAGTGGAAGGATCCGGAAATTTCGACCACCTTGGGCTCTTTAACGTGCACCTGATCTACGTACACGGGCCTCAAACATTTTCGCCTCTGCCGAAAATGCGGCTGCCGCGGCCGGGATAAGACCCCGCTACCTTCGGGTCAGCAGTCGAGCGCCATAACCACTAGACCACCGCAGCGAGTTGAACGCAGAAAGACGCCACACTGGTGACTGAAAACCTTCTTCAGTGTCACTCCCTGCTTTGTTGGCTACTGCGTATGAGAGAAGTGCAGCGTAACTTACGAAAAAATTACGACAAATTTTCCTCTAATAGTGACAGCGGGAGAGAGAAACACAGGAAACACAGGGGGGTTAACTATATTATATCGTACACGTGGCGAGGGAAATGGGGTGTAAAAGCTACGCTGTCACTTCTGTTTTAGTGTAGGAGAACTGTCGTATAATGTGAGGAGCTGGCAATGTAGTGAAGCAGAGGTACGTAATAAACACGTAAAATTGCACGACACTGTTGTAAGTGCGGATAGCAAAGCCAACATTAGCCAATAGTTAGCCGCCACTAGGCAAATCTTGTCAAAACGTTATCCAGCGCTGCTCTCATGTGCCAAATACGATAGCCTTCACCCAAATTATCAACTTCTTTTTCTTGAAATAATTAATGCCGCAATGTATATATTGCATTGATAACAGTTTTACGTAGTATTATCTACGTCCAGCCTTACGTTACAGAGATAATTTCATTCCCAAATTTAGCGAAAAATAATTTTTCCTATCTTGACCAAAAAAAAAAAAAAGACCTTCTGAAAACCCAGTTTACTTGCATAAGAATGCTCCACATTCATATTTCAGTGGTGCTTGCGATGACTTACCACGAGCACACTGGTGGGCGTGTTTTGCGTGACTGTACTTGGCACGTCTAGATGAACGCTCTATACTGCAATAGCTCACACTAATGGCGGACCATTGTCAAAAGAAACCAATTGAGTAACACCGACTTCACAAGCCGTCGCGGAGCGGTGTTCTACACGAATGCATCGGGACTCGAACCGTCAACCTCGTGCTCGGCAGCGAAACGCCTTACAGTACGTCACTGAGTCAAGCACATTACAGGCACTCGATCCGGTGGTCGCGTGAAATATAATGCCATTGACACCAAGGTGATCCAGTCAAACTGAATGAAAGGGAGAAGTATACCATCAATGTATTTGTGGCGCAAACATACGAGGGAATCCGTACGTATTTCTCAGACAGGAAGAAGCTTCCTTACTGATGAAAAATCCGTCCCGATTCGAACCCGGGATCAACGCCTCTCTGGGAGGAGGAGGAGGAAGGAAATGAAGGAAAGGCAGGGAGGTTAACCAGACGCGCGTCCGGTTTGCTACCCTACGCTGGGGGGAAGGGATGAAGGGATTAAAAGAAAGAAAGAAGAGGGAAGAAGGCACTGTCAGGGTACATATGCACCTGTCCATTGAATGCCTACAAGCGGTCGTTTAAGCCGGTCGATTTTAAAAACAGCAGTAATGCTCGCGTCGCTTTGCTGGCCTGCGATGCGTAGGGCCACGATCCGAGGATCTTCTCTTCGGAAAACGGTCTGTCGTCTAACTTGTCTGGGAATGGTCGCTGTACCAACTGAGCTAACCAGGAGGCTTGCAGATGGCTCGGCTAATCAATCGACAACTCGAAGAACGTGGACAGTCAGTATGGTAGTCGACACTTCGGAGCACAATGATGTAGAATGTGGAAACTGTGTCTGATTTTCCATAGTATTACAGAGCAAATTGAACGACGAGGTAAATGTAAGGGGCAGATTATTCAACATGCGGTGCCACTATGATGCTTTGAATCAAGGGTGTGCATGGCTCAATGTATACACCAACCATCATGATACGCTCATGCGTACGATCCATTATGAAATATAATTACACAGTAAGTAATAAACAACTCGACCTGCTGGCATACCCACTGCTCAACTATAAACTATGCATAATAATACCTTAATTTATTATTTTAAATGCAAACACTTCTTAGCGAACCCGAGGCACTTTGAGCGTTTCTATCTATCTATCTATCTATCTATCTATCTATCTATCTATCTATCTATCTATCCGCCTACGTCTGGGTGCTCTCGTAATAGCCTCCTTAGCTTGGAGTAGACCAAAATTGGTATGGGAGGGTAAAGGGGTTTGAGGAATATGACTCTTCGGTGGTGACATGAATTACGTGAAAATCCTGTCACGTACGTCGTCAAACCCTTTCCTCGAGACACGTGCGGCACATACCCGTATACCACGGGCCACGCGGTAAGCGGGTATGCACCACAGCTGATTGATTGACAGCTGATGTCTACCCAGGAACGGCGAGGAAGGACATTGGTAATTTAAATGCGAGAGCGTTAAGAAAAACCGACATCGGCAGCTTTGACCCATCGAATGCAAAGAATCAGGATCCCAGCAGGAATCGAACCCAAGCATTCTGCGTGGCAGTCAGGTATTCTACCACAGAGTCACGCCACGACTTGAGACTGCTTTCGAAAAACACGCTATGCAGGCGTAATTTCGGTGCAGCGTCAATTATTGTTGCAGTGCTAGCCATCTAATTTTATAACAAAGCAATAAACATTACATCTGTATTCTTATGATACAGGCGTCATGCCGGGTTGACGTCAATTGTGGTTCCAGTGTTGGCTCCGCTTTCATAGAAGTCTAATAAACGTTACATTTATATTCCTATGAATCAGCAACCTATATTCAAGCGTTGCTCGACCCCGGAGGAATACGCTAAAGAAAGTTGCGTATGATATTCACATCATCGCACCGTAATAATAATAATTGTTGGAATTTAACGTCCCAAAACCACCATATAATTATGACAGACACCGTAGAGGAGGGCACCGGAAATTTCGACCACCTGGGGTTCTTTAACGTGCACCTAAATCTAATTACACGGGCCTCAAGCATTTTCGCCTCCATCGAAAATGCGGCCGCCGCGGCCGGGATTCGATTCCGCGACCTGCGGGTCAGCATTCGAGCACCTTAACCACTAGACCACCGTGGCGGGTATCATCGCACCGTAAAGTGCACTTTCGATAATACTCACCTCTGTACTCTAAAGTGAGTGCTGACGTTACGTCAGACCATAAGTTACCCTTTAAACGCCAGTGTAGTCGACGTGCCTGGTAAGGCCACGATGTGCACACAACTACTACGCTTACAAAAACACGTCAATCCATTCGGCAACGCTTGCCTCAAAGCCAGAAAATGCAGCACAGACAACTACTCACTGATTGCTTCGCAAGAAACCGATTCCCACAAGGCGTGAGATCTGCCCAATTTTTTAAATTTTATAGCATAAATTAAGCAGCTTTTTATATTGCATGATGAATAGTAGACGCTGGTGCCTTTTAAATGTCTCCGCGCTTTTATGTTCGCACTGACTACAGCCGAGCTTCTGCGTTGCTGCATTGCCTGTAGGTTTACTACAGCAAATCGTGCATTTTATGGCGCAGCAGAGTGCAGTGGCTGACGAAGGGGGATCGTTTTAAGGATTGCCTTCGGCGAATACTCTTGCCTAACGCTCGTATTACAGAGCCGTTAAAGCACCTATTACCTAAACCTACCTACTGCGCAGTGTGCTTTTCCATGGTATTCTGCCCTCAGCAAAACGCTTCTCTCTTCTCTGTTCCTCTGGTTAATGCATCCGCTCTCCATGACGAGATGTTTGAAATCGTGAATTTAATGTAAATTAAATTATGGTAAGACTTCAAAAGTCATCCAATCAGAGTTCTTTCAGATGAATGTCTCGTTTCCATTTGTCCCTCCCTGGTAAGTGACGTTAAGAAAAACAAGAAAGAAAAACCCGACTTTCTAGCTGGTGCTGGCGCCGCCTCTTTTGACAGCATGGTTGTTTCGCCTTATTTCAAGCCATGACAACACAACTTCTCTTCCGCGATACCAGGCTCCTGTCAAGGACAGTTAAGAAGGAGAGATAGAAGGGAGTTGTTAGCATAGGCGTGCGCAGGGTTCCTCATTAGGGGGGGGGGCAAAGGTTCTTCGCAGCAGCCCCCCACCCTACTAAGTCAATGTATGGGGCAGATTTTGCGCCCCCCCCTTTTTAGGTGAGTAGAAGGGTCAATGTACGGGGCGAATTTTGCGCCCCCCTCTTAGGTGATTAGGGGGGGGCGGCCGCCCCCCCTGGGCGCACGCCTATGGTTGTTAGATTAGCTGGCCTATAGCTGGTCTATAGGGAATGCGGGTAAAAGGAACAACTTATGACTAATCGAGACACTAATGAAAAAAAAAGAAGAAAGAAGAAAACTGGAAAAATAACTAGGGCGAACCGTATATACATGTACACGTGGTGTGAACGCAGTGCAGTGCACGGCCGCTGGCATGACACTCCTCAAAGTTTGCCTCTAAGGATTCGTATAAGGGCAGTTTAATTTTTCGGCACGTCTAACTTGCCCTTGTCTTTCGCCTTCAACACCAAGGCACACCGCCACCATCATCCTAATTCAATGTAACAATATTTTACGCAAACTGATTTATGCAAATTTTCCTTTTTTTCTTCGCATTGTAATCGACTGTTCCATTTTTTTTGTTGTCTTTGCCATGCTTTGATACTTTCAAACTGTACTAACTCGTTAATTTTTGCTTTGTTTATCTGTTTACTCAACCTGGTTGGACCTGCACAACGTTTTCAGTATCGAATAAAGAAAAGAAAGAAAGATGAAAGCACACTATAATTGGCGACGCTAGGTTCAACAACGCGAAGACCACGTAGCGCCTAGTGCCGAGCACAATAAACAAAGGCTTGTCACCTGAAGCATCGGTTTCGTGTTCAACGCAGTTACCTGCTTAAAATAACTGACAGGCATTCCCCGCGTGTCAGGTTCCTTGCCACGACAGGTAGGCCATTTCGGCAAATGAAAACAAGCTGCGCAGCACTTTTTGCATTGCAACTACGGTCGCACGGTCAGTAACTATACGTCAAAGGTCCAGTGCTTTTTTCTTCGAACGGTAGTAGAAACACTTTCTGAAAGCAATGGACGATATTTAAGTTCATCCATGTGGTGATGAAGGTAGCGCAACACTAACACATCCGGAAGAAAGCACGGACAGGACCGCCTTCCGTCGTTTTTTCATTTCATGGCATGCACAAAGAGGGGAGTGGAATATAACTACTGCTGAACTGAGATAATAACTACTGCTCTTAGCCGCCCAGTAAACTAAGATTGAACAATTAACTTTTTAGTGACTACAGCAAGCGGGCGTGTTTGCATTGAAAAGTTGGAGGCAGTCGCGTTTCTACACAGTTCCATTTGGAAGAATTCTTGTAGCATGTCTGTGTTCCGAGATATCCTGCTGCAAAGCTTAATCGCGGTTTGCATGATTATGTGTGCAAGGCAGTAAGCGCTGGAGCAAAGCTCCTCCCCGGTGTTCTGCGGCAGTTTCGTGCGGCGTTTAATGTGACAACGGGTCGAAGGCATAGGCGAAGATGATAACGGTTATCTTAATACTACCGGCTGGCGATAGCAAGCAATGATCTGCTCGTCACATCAGGGAGGAACAATTAATGTGCCGATCTTCGCCGCCTCGCATGCGTGATCACGCAAACCACAATTAAATTTTGCAGCGGATGTCTCGGAGCACAGACATGCTAGAAGAATTCTTCCAAGTGGAACTGTGTAGAAATGCGGCTGCCTCCAACTTTTCAGTACAAACGTGCCCGCTTGCTGCAGTCACTAAAAAGTTAATTATTCAATCTTAGTTGATTGGGCGGCTGATAGCAATAATTAGGGTCTCACTTCGTGTCCCCCGGGGGACATAACTTATTCGCCAAGGTGGTTTTCACGTACTTCCCAGTACTGAATTTTAAGAACGCCATAAAGCTTAATTTTGAACACCCGGTATATGATTGGGCGCGGCACATCCGTCGTTGTTGTTCTGAGCTTCAGCGAACCGTCTCTTCAAAAAAGCGACAGCCGGCACACCCAATATTTCTCCATTGGTGCTTGTCCGTCAGCCTGTACATCGACGACCCACCCCTGTACCTGTATACCAGAGCGCGCGAAGCACCGTACAGATGGCTCGCAACCGATTGCGCGCGCTGGTGCACAGCTAGATTGACACGTGGACGTCGTTATAGAGGAGGAGGAGGATGATGACGTGCGTACACTCGTAGGGTGTAGCGTATACAACGGCCCTCGGAAAAGAACAACCGCTGTGACGTCGTGTCATTCTTCCTCGCGTTTTGTTTTTTTTTAAACTTTCTTCAGAGACCTCATGGAGTGACAGGCTTCAAGTGCGCGTGTACACGTATGCAGAGGAGGAGGAAGAAGAAATTTTCCGCGCTCGCTAGAAGTACAAAAGAGCCTCGCGTCTTCTTCCCGTAATCGACGCGCACGACCTCGATGATGTCAGGGTTGGCGAATCCCGCCGCATGGTGAAGAACAGACCTGCCGCGGCGGAACGGAAGGCGGGGACGGACGCCAAAGGGTCCGGGACGCGTTTCCCATCCCCTAATGGAATGTATACGTTATACGCTATGCCGCAAAAGGAGGAGCTCTCCTTCCTCTCCTTCTTCGAAGCCATGACCACCACGCCGCGATATCGCGTTCTTCTTCGCGGCCGAAAAACACAGGGTGTCCCTGTCATTCTGCCGCCGAATGTCAGTTTCAGCGCTCGACTCTGAGGCGCCTTCGTGACGCATGCGAGTTAAAGTATATACGTGCGTGGTTCTTAGCGCAAACGCATGCGCTCTTGCCGCCTTCCGGCATGCGTCCGCTAGCTCTTTCAATGGCCTGCTCGCTCATGGGGGTCGAAATGCGCGTCACTGGCGAGGTTTAGTCAACATTCTTTGTTCTTCAATGAAGCTTAGTGACTAAACGGAAGAGAAGTACGTTTGAGAGAAGCGATTATTTTGTATCGTGAGATCACGCGTGAATCGAATGGTAAAGCTGAGTGGACGTTGCGTTGTCGATTCTCTTTTTCTTTTCTTTGATTTTTACGCGCTGACAGCGCTTGACCGCGTCATGTGCCAGTGTCATTATGTTTATAGTATTGCTTGCTCGTAGAAGCAAGCAAACGACCCAGCGACCTGTCAGTCGAACGACCACGTCAAACTGTTTCTTAGGATTGGGTTACTCATTGCGGGACGTGGACGTCCTCTATGCAGAGACAGGGCGCACGTTGATGTGTACAGTGTAACTGTTGCAAGAGAAATGCAAGGAGCAGTTACAGTATACAAACACGTCTGTCGGACTGTGCTTACGTCGTATTATCGTCATCACCAACCTCTACACAATCGTAGAATATTGCCTGGGAGTGCGGAAGCAAGTATGTCGTGCGCCTTTTTATGCAAAAGTCTAGTTTGCGCGTATGCTCCGACCATGAGTTGACAAATTTATTTCGTTAATCACGAGAACAACGCATACAAGAAGCGCGCGTCCGTCTCGAAAACAGATCTTTACTTCTCGAGGAGTGAGTCTTCGCGAACTCGAAAGTAAGCAATGATTGTCGCTCGCCCGGCACAGGTTTCACTGTATTGTGACACTGGTGGACACGTCGAGGAAAGAGCATTGAAAGAAAGGCAAGAAATGAAAAGAACATTGAAAGGAAAGAAATGAAAAGAGCATTGAAAGAAAGAAACGCATTTCCAGAAACTATATATTACAAAAATAATGTCAGGATGAGTTAACTCCCCGTTTCAACGGTGATCTTCCACCGACGCACATGTTTATTTCACTGTCTTAGTCACGCGCGCGTGTGAAACGTGCGCTGTATAGACCCGTTCAGTATGCTCCGTCCGCATTGCTAAGAGGTGTCGCCATCGAGAACTGACCGCCGCGACAGGATTTGAGTTGTACACGTAGCGGTACTTCGAGTGTGTAACAGTGATCACCGCGAAAAAGCGACTCCGCAGGACGCGAAAGACAACACTCCATTACTAATCGCGTAGAGCTACAAAAATGCTATCAAGAAACGAAACGAAAAACACTGCCGAAGCTTCGCTTAAGAATCACCTGGAGCAAAATGAGTTTATTTCAGTGTGTGTGTAAAAATTAAAGCAACCAAACTCTAAAGCGCTCCTACATTGAGGAGCGAAAGAAAAAAAATTCGACAGGCAAAGTCAAATCAGAACCACCTCACTCAGGGAGTATTTGCCATACGTTAACGTGCAGCCGGTGTTCCTGTGGCACTTTAGGCATAAGCCCAGTGAGTCAACAACATTCATTTTGTGGACAAGTTCAAAAATCAAGCGGGTCTTAACGTCCTGAGTTTGAAAGTGTGTCATGGGGTGAGCTGTAATTCACGGCTCCGAAATAATTTTGACTGTCTGGTGTCCTTCAACGGGCAATTTAAGTGTATAGACTGCACAAAATTTTAACATCCACCCTCATTTGAACACTGAGGGCATAACGGCCGGAAATTGGCCCCACGACCTTGCGCTTAGCATCACAACCACCGACCCTCAGTGGTGTGTAGAAAAGTACAAAGACGTCATTGAAAGAAAGCTTTCCGTATGTTTCAGCATTCCGTATCAGCAATCCATATGTTCAGCATGTATCAGCATTCTGTACGTTCGATAGTCAAGCAGGACCACGCAAGAGTGACGGACTGTCACTGGCTGTGTGCATGTTGTGTTATGTGCTGTCTTTCTCTCTATTTCCTCTGTTCCCATCTTTAGATCTCCCCCATCCTTTTCCCATGTGTAGGGTAGCAAACCGATTGTCCTAAACTAGTTAACCTCCCCGCCTTTCCTTCTCTGCTATTTTGTCTCTTCTCTTCTTGATGGAGGCGAAATACTAGAGGCCCGTGTACTTAGATACTTAGATACTCGTTACAGTCTGCAATGCCCCAATTTCAGTTGGAATAGAATATTCTTTCTTAAACGAAACACTAGACGATAGGCGAACGGAAGGGCGATAAGACAAAATACCTAGGAAGAAAACCCGCAGCACGAACGCTGACTGCCAACTGAAACTTTATTGCCAAAACATACGCTATATACTGACATCCATCACACAGCGTGTGCGCTCAGGAGCGGCAAGAACAAAAAGATAGGTACTATCATCCCTATAGACCGCGCGCGCACCGTGTGATGGATGACAGTATCCGGCACGCGCTGTTTTGGCAATAAAGTTTCATTCCGCAGTCAGCGCTCTTCCCACAGTTTTTCTCTCTCTATGTTTCACATTGTCTCGCTTTTCCTTTACGTATCGAAGCGTTCCACTACCTCTACTCTTAGGTCAAATAACCAATTGATCGATAACAAGAGACAGGTTCTTGGGAATACGGTGACTTTGAACGATTGAGCATTGGCAAAACAAGGAATGTCATTGAACTGGAAGGTGCGACAGAATCGACAACAGAAAATTCTGACGTCATATTTTGGGACACGGTGTACTGTTGTTACCCTGTCGTCTGTCGAGAGACTCTGTCGTATGTCTGTTGTGTCGACAGGTTCCTATAGTTCTACAACAGATTCCTCGCTTTATTTCAGGGCGATTTCTGCTGTGACAATTCGTTGTGACAACACATTTTTCGGCGGTGCTACAAACATATGTAGGAAAGAAGATGACTTTTTAAGGGCTCGTTTTTCTTTGTTAGACACAATATTAATGAGAGCTAACAGACGACAGTGCCAAAGAAAGTATAGGGGATCTTGTTTGTAGTAATTATGATGTACGCGTAAATGTGAAGAAAGTAAAGTGGACGAAAAGATAACTTGCCGCCGGCAGGGACCGAACCTGCGACCTTAGAATAACGCGTTTTTTTTTTTCTTTTGCTCTACAACTGAGCTACGGCGGCGGTGATCCTCCCGTCCACTTTATGGGGTGTATACGCGCATTTAAACCTAGGAGTCTTAGCGCTGATCGCAGCCATGGCGGCAAGTGTGGAACTCTCTTTTTCTGCCTTTTGGCGCCACATAGCACGTGATCTTTTTACGAGCTGGCAGGACCAATAATCCCTCGCATACTACCTGAAGGCATCAAGTCTGCCACGATACCCTCGATATGAATGAAGGAAAGAAGACTTTTAAGAGCTCGCTTTTCTTTGTTAGACACAATATTAATGAAAACTAACAGGCAATAATGCCAAGGAAAGTATAGGGGGTGTTATTTGTAGTAATTATGATGTAAATGTGAAGAAAGTAAAGTGGACGAAAAGATAACTTACCGCCGGCAGGGACCGAACCTGCGACCTTAACATGTGTTGTACTTCAGCACTCTCTTATGACAAGACACGCAAGACAAAATTGACTTCTGTTATCGCGACAGAAAATGTCTGTTTCACATCAGGAATTTGTAGCAACTACTGAGAAATGTTGTAACAACAGCAATTTCTGTTATTCTCACGGCAAATTCTGTCGTCATTCGCGAGAGAACTGATGTCATTGACTTCGATACTACAAAGAGATGCAATTTAATGTATTTTTTTTTCTTTGCTATTCGAACATTTCCTGACCGGATGTTGACATTGTGTTGTCGTTTTCTTGCCGTTACGTTGTCATTTTCAACAGAACTCATGTCATCATTGATGCCATCAGGAATTTGTAGTAACTACAGAGAAATCTTGTCATAACAGCAGCAATTTCTGTTCTCACGCCAAGTTGCCCCGCCACGGTGGTCTAGTGATTATGGCGCTCGACTGCTGACACAAAGGTCGCGGGATCGAATCCCGGCCGCGGCGGCTGCATTTTCGATGGAGGTGAAAATGTTTGAGGCCCGTGTACCTAGATTTAGGTGCACGTTAAAGAACCCCAGGTGGTCGAAATTTCCGGAGCCCTCCACTACGGCGTCCCTCATAATCATATGGTGGTCCTTGGACGTTAAACCCCAGATATTAGTATTATTACTCTCGCCGAGTTCTGTTATCATTTTCAACTGAGCTGATGTCATTGAACTCGACACGGACTAAGTCGATGCGATTCAATGTTCCTTTTCTTATTACTATTCGAACACTTCCTAACCGGATGTAAACCTCGCATAGTGTAACACCTCGCGAGCAGCACGGGAGGGGCGTGTTCGCGACCGTGTTACCAGCGGGCAGACAGTGCTTCCGCTTCGAATGCAAAACGGTCGCGAGAGCACGCGTTCGAGGCCGGGACAGACAGAACGGCTGGCGCGAGTTCGCGAGGGTCGAGTTTGCACAGCCTGCGTGGCGCACGGTGACTGCAGCGCACGCCGGTGCCGCCCATCATGCGGGGGAGGTACGCGGGGCCCATACGCACCATTGAATGCGAGGTGCCGCGCGGCGGACGCTCGTAGTAGTAAGTACTTTGCCCAGCGGCCAAAAAACACACATTCGCGAGGCCCCGAGCTGCATGCCGTAGTTACGCGCGGGAGACAGTCGCCCATTTTCAGAGAAGCGTGTTTGCATAGGGCCCGCCGTGGTCCCAGACAACCTCTCCCATCTCGTGAATGCGCGGAGGTATGTTCCATCACAGTGGGCGCAGACGTGACAGCACAGTTGCTGTTTTACTTTTGCTCTTCTTCTTTTCTTGATTGTTTTGTGATTTCTTTCCTATATAGACAGGCACGCATGCGCCCTGCCGCTTCGTGCCGGTGTGCCGCGGTACAACATTGCAGTTCACGCGCGATTAGCGTACGATATACATCACGGCCTGTATTCAAACACACGAAATAAAAGAAAATTAAAAAAAACTTACGTTACAAAAGTTTGTAAGAAAAAAGTCACGACATATCCACGGAATGAATGATGATAAGTGGGCGAAGCTCGAGAGGGGGAGAAGATCATCGGTAAACCGTAACTCTCCCGTGAAAGTTAGCCCATTACATCATTAGAAAGACGTAAGACTGTGCGTACATTATACAAAATCAACTTTTATTTTGTTCTTGTTCGTTTGTTGTTTCGTTTCTTCGTTTGTTCTTTTCATTTCGTCGTTGTCATTTCGGCTGGATTGCGAGGTCCCTTCATTATGACGGCTTTATGGTCCATGAAATGAAGCGAGAGAGGTTCTTGTACTGGCTGCAGTGGGAAGTTTGCAAACACTAAGTCTATGCACGTCCCTCGGATCGTGGTAGGTTGCATATGGATACATCAGAGTGCGTATTTGGAAAGCGTGTGCTGCACGATCCAGTCATTGGCAATGAGGTCCACGTTGAAGTCCCCAACCAGCACAAACGGACGGTTCTTGTACTTGTTGTCGTAGTCACGTAACGCAGCGTCTATAAACGACTTGATGTCCCCGATAGACAGGTTGGGTGCGAGGTACACGGTCATGACGGCGACTAGCAGACGGCGTCTGAATCGGTGGACCGGTGTTTCGACGCGTGGTGGCGATTCCGGGCTCGATTGTCGGCTCCGCGATAGAGTGCCAAGCATGAAGCTTATACCCCGCACCTCCACCAGTGTAACGACGTGGGATCGACGAGCACACGGAGCACGACTAACAAACACGCTTTATCGATCAGAGAAAGAACTGCAACGTCTTCTTCGTCCCTGCGCTGGGCCAAGAACACTCGCGCTGCTTCGTTGCCATCACCACTGGCACATACGCGCGGCATAGGCGGTCACGTACGAGCTAGTAGGGACAGACCCACGGCTTTAGGAGCTTCGCCCCTAAAACTTTCAGCCAATCTCGGAAGGATATATCCCGACATCTGTTCAGATGGTAACTGCAAAGTATGCGGCTGGGCTCGCACACCTCTTAGACACATTCTCTCGGCATGTGAGGTTATATAGGCAGATAAGATGCAGTCTCCCCAGACGAAGCTGCATGCGGTGCGATGGACGGCCTCGTTGAGCAGCTCAAACCTGCTCAAACCTACGGGCCATCCAGCAAGCCCGTGAGGCGGCGAGAAGATTGATTCTCCAGACCTCCCCGGGGGCGGCCAGGCTCAGGCCATGAATTTGCCGTTGTTTTCAATAAAGTTGTTACCAACACCAATCCTGATATCGGACATATGAATGGCCGAGTGGTCGTTGGTGAAAAGCACTTACAAGCGAGAAGCTTCGAGAATTCCGCCCCAGAGCCCGCGGTATCCACAAAAACCTCTTACGCTAAAGTTGTTCATGCGAGAAGAATTCAGCCATACCATCGCTGGGAAATATTAGCGATCGCATCCAGCCGATAGTAAAAGGGTAGTCACAGACGAGAAGCTTTTTGCATTCGGCACCGGATGAGTAGGCGTTCAGTTGCAGACGTTCAGTTAAAAGTTTACATCCTCTTGTGAACTCACTCATGCGGTGCCTGTGGTTTTCGCAGGCAAGGTTACACATTCTTGTTTTCGGGATGGGCCCGTATAGGGAGTCAAGCGCAACACGCATACGTCAACGCCCGCACACGACGGCTGCGTGGGGAGGACATCCGCACGGTGCGAATAACTTCTGGCCGCCTGCTGTACGCCTGACTTCATTCGGTTACGGCATCGCTTATTTTTATTCGCCCGCGAACGTCGACAGCCACGGGTACCAACGAAACGGACCATACCTTGGAAGTACGGGGGTGCCAGTACTAAACGTCGCCACGCAAGAAAGCAAGAGCTCAAGTACGTTGACGCAAGCACAGACGCACATAGACGTAAACATGCAAAGTCACTCATTCAGTCACTCACTCGCTCTCCCTCTCCAACACACACACACTCACCGAATTAATGGTCAGATAGATAGATAGATAGATAGATAGATAGATAGATAGATAGATAGATAGATAGATAGATAGATAGATAGATAGATAGATAGATAGATAGATAGATAGATAGATAGATAGATAGATAGATAGATAGATAGATAGATAGATAGATAGATAGATAGATAGATAGATAGATAGATATTGTCACTGCTATCACAAAACGAACGTTGCCCCTCAGCAATATGACTCTTCAGCCAAAGAAGCAGGGCTGTTTCCGATGCCGAAGGAGAAGCGGGGGGGGGGGGTCCCGCAGAGCGAGCGAGGCGTCGTTCCTCCTCCTCCTCCCGCCAGACGAGGTCTCGCAAGGACGTCCGGCGTCCTCGCAGCAAGACTCCTAGCAGCCTCCGAGAAGCCGGCGTTGCGTCGTCGGAACGCGTTGGCAGCGGGGCCAGGGCCAGCGTGCTTGCGAGCCTGACTCACGAACGGTGCACTGCGGCGGCAGCGGAGAGCGCGCGTGCCGCACGTTCGGTTGATCCCGTTAGGAGCGAGCACCTCGCGCGCGGCAAGACGCCGGCCGGCGCAGTTCCATCGTTGCGAAACGACGGTCTCTCTCATGGCCGCTCTCGAGATAGCCTGAATGCGATTGGCCGTGTTCCTTCCGTGTTTGAACGCACTATAGAATAAAAAAAAAAAACTGAGCTAGTTGTTATGAACTCGTATTT
This sequence comes from Rhipicephalus sanguineus, assembly GCF_013339695.2. Lineage (NCBI taxonomy): Eukaryota > Metazoa > Arthropoda > Arachnida > Ixodida > Ixodidae > Rhipicephalus > Rhipicephalus sanguineus. The sequence continues at coordinate 122,362,233 of NC_051177.1, read as the reverse complement.
AAGACTGTGCAGCGCTCACAAAAAGACGGACGGAATAATGTGCACACGACACGCGCTGTAAGGTGCACACACAACAGCGCATGCCGAGTGCATTTCTCTCGCTCGTCGTCTTTTTCTGAGTGCTGCAAAGTGCTACGTATGAACACACTAGAATTTGCAGCAACTTCAAGCTCCTGCTATCTTCACGTAGCTTAGCAGGCAAGGTGCCGGACTACCGAGGTCAAGGACGAGGGTTCGATTCGCAGCCACTGCGGCCGCATTACGATGGGAACGAACTGCGATAATAACATCGTACTTACATTTAGGATCGGACTTACATTTGGGATTACATTTAGGATACACTCCAGGTGGTCAAAATCAACCTTGAGCCTCCCACTACGGCGCGCCTCATAATCAATTGTTCAGGCCCGCGAAACCCCAGAAATAGATTAATTAATTGCTAACTTAATTCTCTATCTCTTCGTCCATTCGAAACGAAGTGGCCATGACCAAGGCGCCATGGGATTCTTGCTAAACTTTCTTTCGTTTGCGAGCATATGCAGCCTGAGGGATGTTCGTGAATACGGCGGGGGCTCAGCTTTTTAAAGCTTGCTAAAGCCAATGAATTCGAGTCAGTCTTTAGAAAGAGGATCACGAGAAGAGGATGGAATGACAAAGAGGTGATGATGGGAACGGGGAGGAGATCAGGGTGGCAGTTGCGATCATAATAATTAGCCCAAGGACTATCCTAATATTATGTTGTTCACTCAGCTGACGGAGGCGATATTTGTCGTTCCTCTTCTTTCTGCTTATTTGTTTCCGCAGTAATAATCAGAGAACTCTAGTTGCATGGCTGAAGAAACCCCCTCCCTCTCTCCCATTCATTCATTCATTCATTCATTCATTCATTCATTCATTCATTCATTCATTCATTCATTCATTCATTCATTCATTCATTCATTCATTCATTCCCTTAAAGCCGACAATCTCTCCGGTTGCGCCACAGACACATCAAATAACACCATTGAATAACGACAAAGCGAGGTTCGAGGAATGCCGGCCGAGTGTCGAAACGGCCGTGGCGACGGCACTGGCACATAGCACACGTGTCGCCCTCATCTCGTTCGCGTGACGTCATCGGGACCGACGCGGACGCGAAAGCTTACACGTAAGGCGGGAATTACGCTGCCCTTCCTTCCTTTTCATGTTTTTTTCCTCTCAAAATAAAAAAAAAAAGGAAGGAGAAAAGGGGGCCGCCGAGCGCCGCCAAGGTGTGTGTCCCGGAAACGCGAGAGACGGAAGCTCGAACAATTACTTTCGCATTATAACCGAAGACACAGACGAGACGAAAAAAAAAGAAAAGAAAAAGAAGAAAGCGCCGTCGTTCGTGTACAATTAACGGGAAGCGCATCCTCCCACGACAACAACGAGAAAAGGGCGGCGCAGCTATGGCGTGCGCGCACACACACGCGGATGCTCGGTTTTCTCGGATACGTGAGAAGAAGCGAGCGTACAAGAATTAAGCGGGCAAAAATAATAAGAGGCGAGATTAAAGCATTGCGAGCTTCGGGGGGCTGTGTGACACCTCTCGTTTCTGCGTATACAACGAAGGCACATGTTGTAAGCAAGCAGGCGTACACGTCCCCGCCGCGCGAGGCAACAAAGGAAGCGCAGTGTATTCACAGGCGTCGCGACCTCAGAAGCGAGAAGCAAGTTGGGACTGAAAAGCGACGACCCCGAACGAACGCGTCCTTTAACTCGCGCGAACGTTCGTGATAAGCGCTTCCTGCTACGTGAAGTGTATACGCACACTCCCGCGAGACGCGTCGACGCTTTAAAACTCACGCACGATATACACGTTAGTCTTATAGTATGCATTCGCAGCGTGTGAGAAAGGTGTATACGTACAACTAAAGAAACGTGGAACACTGTATGCAGCAAAATGCTGGAAGGGAGCAGGGCGTTGTACACTTTGCGCGTTCGAGCGAGTGAGCGAGCGAGCGAATGCGTGGCGGGTTTCCGTGTCGTCATCATCAAACCTACACAGCGCGGCCGCTGAAGCGACGAAGTGTGTTTAACAGAGAGTTTCAGACGCGAACGTAGCCATGTTGTGCATAGCGGACGTCTAAATTACTCGCACCACTTCGAGGGTGAGAGCTCGTAGTTTTTTTCCTCGGTGAATTCAAGCACACAGTTCAGCGCGCACGTACCAAATGGAGTTTCCTATCCCATGCCATACGGAACGGAACCACTTGCTGAATATATCCCTATGGTGTACGATGTTAGAGAGAGAGAGAGAGAGAGAGTGAGGAGATAGAGCTCCTTATCCGGCAGTGCAGTAGTGCAATATGATCTTGCTTTTAAAGCAGCGTTAGAAAGATTAGAGAAACGGGAATTGTATAACAAATGCAGAATGGCGATTTCCATGACAACATTATTAGAGGAAAGGAAGAAAGAAACTAATAATATGGATTTGTGCCGGGCCAAAAGTGCTTTGCGTGTGGCGGGGCCGTGGAGAGGGGGAGGGGAGAGAGAGAGAGGTTGCAAGGTGCCTTTGGCTAAGTGAATGCATGCGCAGGTTGGCCTTCTTCAACGTGGTATTTGGACCTTTTCCAATACTTAATATACACGTTGTCAATCTGTCTGGCTCGTGGTGCTTCGTTGCGGGTTTGATAATTCTTTTCGCACTGGTCCACTAATATGAGGGTAAGCCAAATCCCACAGTTTTCCATGTTGTATTGACTCATTCAGTGCTGAGCAGTATCGAAGATACATGTATCTTAGATACTATCTTAGATACTCTATGGGTATCTTGTATCTGTATCGCGATACTTCTCGAAAGACGAGTATCTGTATCTGTATTTCCGATACATTCGATAATGTATCGTGTATCTTAAGATACAAGATACTTCTTTTATTTTTATTTTATTTTATTTTTATTTACAGATACTGCTGTCTCATGTCTGAGACATTGCAGGAGTGGTTACAGGAAACACAAAAAGAACAACAAGAAACTATTAAAACATCAAAATACATAATTGGACACTTGTTTTACATCCACGAGGTCATTCAAATCGCTGATCTGTATGAATAGCGCACGAAGCATTGGGAAGGCATCGCAACACAACCGTGTGAAACAATAATCGCTGGCCAAGCTCCGCTTCTCAAGCTGGTACCGCTGCCACTAAGCCATCTGATTAAGCCTTAGTGCAGTGGCGCAATTTTATTTTTCTTCTAGAGTACCCCAGTGAGGGCAGAAGATGAGCAAGTCAAGCGCGCGGACGTCTACGCCCATCCCACGTACCTTTTGTCTGCTCGATTTCTTTTCTTTTTAGTTGCGCCAATGCCGCGACACCTGCTCTTAGCCACTGTCCTGCGCCGCGTCTATCGCGCAAATTCTTATATTGCTACAGTGTCGTTATACATACTGAAGATTCTCTTGCGTCTTGCGTCTTGCTCCGTAACGAGATGTAATGCGTGCAAGAATGGGGTTCCTTTGCGTCGCGTGGATTTTACATATCAGCGATTTGAATGACCTCGTGGATGTAAGTTTGACTTGCATGCCATGAAATTACTTATATGCAAATGAGAATCTAACAACGTTGGGACCACTGGTACTGATGCTAGGTCTAAAAGAGCAAGCGTCTACCTAACAAACTATCTTGGCATACCCTATTTTTTACTTCTTGCTGCATTTATTCAAACAATTTATGAAATCATAATTTGATTATTAGTACAAGTGCTTTCTTAGCTGTCATTTTACATCCCTTACATTACCTAAGTCTCTGCACTGTTTTTCCGGTCTGGTCACCGCAGTATGTCTTTTGCAACGCGCTCCCAAAATAAGATCTCTGCTTTATTCTTCTGTCTACTTTATTTCCACTACTGTTTACACATATACACGCTGCCAAGGCGATTTTGCAAACAAATATATAATTATGTGGACGTACCTTGAGTAAACAGTACAAAATATTCTGCTTACCGCGTAGGAAAATAACGAAATTGAGTTTGCATTATATAAATGGAAATCATTAGGAGGCATCTTAAAGATGATAGGAAGGGGATTCGAGAAACGTTGTTTTACTGAGTGCTCCGTTTTGCTCATGAGTGTCCCAACGAGCCGTTTCAGGCAATTTTTCATAGGCACTGAATTTTCTATTGTCTCAACAGGTAATTGGACAATACTTCATGCGCATAGCTATTAAGGGCGCCGTCTGTATTGTGTTTCGGTACTCATTCAATGTGAATGTTTGATACACAACCACCTCTCTCTTTTACTTATATTTGTTTTCCTGTTCTAGGCCTTCTTAAATATTTTTCGTATTACTAACCGCCAGCTAATGGGAGCTATAAGCGGCAATAGCGCGAATAGCGGTGGTGTCCTGCGAAGCTTTGTGGAACTATACAATACGTCTGAGACGTTTCTGTGTTGCACATGTTCCCTCGTTGAAGAATAATTGCTAAAAAGATTGCACGTTAGTGAGTATCTCAACAAATAATCCTTTACGCCAGCAGATAAGTAGAATATGACAATTCATTGCAGTTTTACGTCATCTACGTGTACACCACGGGTCTCAAACTGAGCTTACAGCCGGCGGGCCGTAGTCGCGAAATTTAGTTGCAAGGGCCGGGACAGTGAAAATGGTGGGAGAGAGTTTGAACAAAATGACGTTTGAAAGGAAGCCTTTCCCATATCTCATATATAGGTCATTTCTGAAGAGGATTTGGAGTCAGGATTCGAGAAACATAGATAGCGATGTAGAGAATGACTGCTATCTCGACGCGGATTCTGAAACATAGCTTTTGTTCCACGGTTATGTTTTAGCACATGGTGACCACATGTTCCTCACGAAAGGAATGCTTGAGACCAGTCATGTCCGTGCAGCTCACGAACACACTTATTTAGAAAATAAAAACAAATGAGACGAAGACGGTGATGTGTGCGGGCCGGGCCGCTAGCGAAATGGCTCAAACCCCTAGTATACACCATGCGCACCGCCCCCCCCCCCAAAAAAAAAAATAAAAGAAAAAAAATGTCGCTACCAGCGTTGTTGCTGCTGTACACCTGTCCAGATATACGGTATTGTGCAAGCTGTCTTTTACGTACAAGGTAAAAGTCCACACCGGTATTTGCGCCGTCGTGAGAAGGCTTCTTATTGAAGTTATTGTGATTATATGGCAACCTGCTAGATGGTCGGCAAGCTGTGCAAAAAAGCAAGTACCGCTGACAGCGAACTGGACAAATAGTTGTCCTGTGAAGAAGCTAAAACAAACCCCAATAAGTTATTTTGGAAGGAAACTAATGTTTTGAGCAAGAAGGGCAAAACTTTTGAGGACTAAGAGACATTTCATTAAAGTGGAACAAAATAGGTCACAGTTAAGAAATTTTGAAGCAGACATACATACATTTTCGTACATAGGCGTTTGCTGCTATATTATATGGATCTATAATAACAAATTTGAGAATGTATCGAAGTATCTTAAGATACAATTGCCAAGTATCGTATCGGATACAATTTTTGCGGCAGTATCTTGTATCTGTATCTCCAATACCTCTTGCCTGAGTATCTTGTATCATATCGCGTGTAGAGAAGCATTGGAAAGCTCTAATGGGTCGTCCTCTCAAGCGCCTCCTAGTGGGTCACCCTCTTCGCCTATTCTCGGAGAGCACGCCCCTCGTGCTCGTGCTCGTGAGAGTCTGCGAGTCTGCGCTCTGTCGTTGTGCATCGTCGCCGTCAATCTCGCCGTCAATAAACGTCTTAACAAAGTGGTGGAGAGTGCTGTACCGTCACCCCAACTTCGGTCTCCATTCGATGCCCCTGGAGCTTCGATCCCGTACCGTGCCATCTACCATGCCGCAAGACGCCGCTCAGCAAACGCCGCCTCCTGCTCCGACCGCTTGTCCCGGTGTCCCCCGCATCCGTGACCCTCCTATCTTCACCGGCGCGGATGGCACCGACGTGGAGGACTGGCTCGCGATTTACGAGCGGGTGAGTGTTCCCAATAAATGGGACGAAGCGGGCAAGCTGAGCAACTTAGTTTCTACCTCGCGGGTGTGGCAGGCATGTGGTACAACAACCATGCATCCGACTTCCCGACGTGGTCCGATTTCAAGACCGCCATCGTCGACGTGTTCGGCCGCCCTGCCGTCCGTAAGCTGCAAGCCGAACAGCGGTTGCGTGAACGGGCACAACAGGCCGGTGAATCGTTCACGAGCTACATTGAAGACATCCTTGACTTGTGCAAAAAAGCCGACGCGAGCATGCCGGAGTCTGACAGAATCAGGAATGTTATGAAAGGCATCGACGACGATGCCTTCACCATGCTGCTGGCCAAAAACCCTCGCACAGTGGCAGAGGTCATCACGCTGTGCAAAGCTACGAGGAGCTGCGCCGGCAGCGCTTGATGACCCGTCGACCGCCATCACGCGATGCTGATCTCGCGGGCTTGTCGGCCATTTCCGACCACTCCACCTTGCTCGCCGAAATCAAGTCGTTCGTGCGTGAGGAAATTGCCCACCAGATCTCTCTACTGGCTTTCGCTCCACCGCAGCGTGTTGACCAGCCGCCCACTACTCTCCTGCCTCCTCTCCGCCGAGCGATTCAGCAGGAAATCGCAGAGGTCATTCCTGAATACCACCAACCGCCTCCAGTGCATGCGCCACTAAGCTACGCGCAAGCTGTAGCCAGGCCGCCCCCAGCGATTCCTGTGGCTGCACCGCGAAGTTACGCCGAAGCCGTCGTCGGACCCCAGTCCTTCGACGCGGCTGTGCCGCCTACGTATGTCGACGTCGTCCCCAGGCCCCGACACCTGCCCACAATGCCCTCATATCAGCAGCCGTCTCGGCCGTCCCGTTCTGCGACATGGATGCGACCCGCGAACCGCTGGCGCACTTCCGACAACCGGCCCATCTGCTTCGCGTGCGGTTGCGCCGGTCACGTCGCACGCTACTGCAATCGCATGGAGCCGCCTCGGGTCGCATCAGCCCTGCCCAGCCAATCAAGCCAACCTTATTATGACCAAGCGCCGCCTATGTCACCGACGTCCCGCGCCGAACATCTACCCGCCGGTCACCGTCTCCACGACGTCGCTCACTGTCGCCTATGCGGCCACGTCCGGTCTCACGTGACCAGGAAAACTAGTCGTCGCAGTCCACGAGGCAAGGGCTGCGACGCTATCGAACTGCGAAAGCCCTCAGCGAAGCCCATCGAACGTGATAGACGTGTTTGTGGACGGTGTTCGCGCATCTGCCCTTATCGACACTGGAGCCGCCGTATCCGTCATGGACGCCAAACTTAGCCGATTACTGCGAAAAGTGACGACGCCACTTTCTGGTCTCTCCCTCCGTACAGCCAGCGCCCAAAGTATTCACCCTAAGGCGGTGTGCACCGCCCGCGTCATTATTCAGGATGCTCTCTACGCCGTCGAATTGATCATAATTCCTGCCTGCTCTCACGACGTCATCCTAGGATGGGATTTTCTCTCCCTCCACGACGCCGTCATTCATTGCGCACCAGCCGAAATACACTCTAAGGCAAAAGGGTGTTAAAAGGGTGTGTGGTTCGTCCTTTTGGGGACTAATGGGGCTGCCACAACCATTAATCCCTTTAAGGACTAACGGCACCGGGTCTAACAGTTAGTCTCCACAATAGACTAACATTTAGTCCTCACATTTACACCTTACCGGGCAACTGTTAGTCCCCACAGATCACCTCAATGGACTAACATTTGGTCCTCACATTTACACCTTACCGGGCAACCGTTAGTCCTCGCAGTTGCACCTCGCAAGGACCAACGGTCGGTCCACTCAAACGCTCCATTCGGATGAACTTTTTATCCCAGGGATGATTTTCTACAGTTACTCTCCGCAAGACTTAATACTTTTTTCGCGTGTTTCTTTCCGCGGTGACCAACAAATGCCGCGGAAAAGAACACGCAAAAGAATATTTAGTCATGCGTATGTCACTGCTTTCGCATTCAATGCGACAACGAAAGACAAAAGTGAGACAATGAAACGTTTTATTTTTTCTATACATATGTAGTTTCTGCTTTCTTCCATAGATTCCTGACAAAATGTCCAATACATGTTCAGTCCGCGTTGTCATATCTCGTACAGTCCCTTTCTGTGAAGCTGCTCCAACGGAAGCGATAGATGGCAGGCGTTGTACGCGCCAGGGCACACAGCATTCTGCATCGTCGTGGGCAACGGCTGCATCCTGCAAAGCACAAAAAATATTGCAAATATTTAGTCACCGTGCAGCGAGGGTGAAGACGCACGAACTGTGGCAAATACGTGCAATGTGAACAAAAACACGTCTAAAACATGGCACGCAAATAATTTCACCCCTGCGAAGCACAAGAATATTGCAAATATTCTGCGACACGTCACAGAAGGGATGAAGACGCCCGTACATGACAATATGTGCAAGGTGAAATCAGAATCAGAAATCGTTTTATCTAGTTATCGAATCAATTACAAAATTTGTGTATACAGAAGCAGGTCCCATAGTCAGAGACTGAATCGGGACCTCCTACAGTAGTGAATATAGAAACAATTAATTGGTGCAGCAACAGTAGTGCAGAAAACAGGTAATAAATACATCGCAGGTAAAAAGAAAAAAAGAGTTCTACTGAAGAAAATCATTAGCAGAAAGTAGCAACAAAAACTGAAATTAGACAACATAAAAATAGAGGTAATTCAACTCTCCTAAACAGTTTTCAGATAATTACCATGGTAAAAAATGTTAAAAAACAAAACTACGAAAAAGAAAACTAAATACAGACATCTGATATCAGCAAGGTAATGATGA
>NC_051177.1:122224647-122353344 GCF_013339695.2 Rhipicephalus sanguineus | reverse complement strand
TTATTGGGGGGCGGGGGGGGGGAAGGGGGTCTGAACTCTGTATTCCCGATCTCCCCCTTAGCTACGTCAGTAACCTGTATGTCATTCCTCACAAGTCCGTTGTTTAGAACATACCTGATTTGACAGTACTTCTTCTGCAGTTGCCAAGTTTATAGTAACACGCTGATGCCGCCGAGGTAAATATATTTCATTCATTCATTCATTCATTCATTCATTCATTCATTCATTCATTCATTCATTCGGCACGTACTCAGACGTACGCATCGTTTACTGACTTCCTCACCCAAGAATGCGATCAACTGACTGTGCTCTCTCACGGCCGCTCGATAAAAAACAAACGGTGCGGCCTGCCGCGTGGAGCGGATACTGCGTCGCGCGCCTAGTGCTCCTGGCTGCCGCCGCGGCGCCACCAGTGGGGGAGCTTCTGGGGAGACCGAAAGCGGGATCGCGGCTTGACAGCGCGGCTGCTATGCGCTTGTTAGTTTTTAAAGGGTTACAATAAACTTGCTATAGCGTTAACTATATTGGTAATAGTCCTACCGAATGTGCGCCGGCGATGCTTCAACCTAAATATAGCAAGCGTTAGTTTTATCTGAAGTGGTTCGTGCGAGTTGCGATTTTTCGCGTCATGTTTTCTCTCTTTTGTTGCCGTTGCGCTGTTCACCCTCGATAATGTATGTTTGTGCTACAGTTATTTTATCAACAAGAGCGTAGCTCATTGACAGGTGCGGTTGTATTTCGGGAATGACTGTTGCTCACACCTTAGAAACAAAAGCATTGTGAACATCAGGGGAGTCATAATTGCTTTACTGCACGTGCGCGAGAAAAGGATCATTGTTTTATTGGAATCACAGGCGCAGCACTTTCCTGGCCAGAGGCTTTTGCGCCAAGCGTACGAGACGCTCAACAGACATATTAACATTTCCTGCCCAGTTGGCAAGAAGCGTTCGTAAGAGCTTTCTGATAAAAACGTTGCAGACTTCCATGGCGTGGTCGTCCGCTCCGCAAGTCCACTTTCAGCACTTCCATGGTCATATAGAACAGTGGTCACCTTTCAGACATCTCGTGAAAAAATATCCGACAGGAATAATATATGATGTTGACAAGCCTCTTATTACAAAACATAGTAATCGGTTTGCCACTTGGGGTACCGCTGCTGAGTGCTCTTCTTCACCACGGTCAACAAAACCAAAACGTTTGTCGACTTGCCGGTCGTATATGACCCTCTGCTGTATGGCCATCTCGTCAATTATCAGGGAGCAGAGCGCTTCTTGCTCTACAGTGAGACCCTTGATGCACAGCCGCTCCTTCATCAACGAAGTGACGCCGATTCCACCTGTTAAATGGCCTACATATTTCTGGAGCGTTGAGTGACAAGGGAGCTGAAAGATATTTCTGGACCTTGCATGCTCATAACTTTTGTTGAAGCATGCATGCCTTCCAAAAACACATTCCCTTAGAATGACGTCACTATAGTGGGGCTTCTTCGTCGAGAAACTACGGAATTGGTTTCTAACGAACTCGGCAGTCTTGTCACCTCGCGCAGCACCATTGAGCACCTTCATAAAACAGGCAATGTCCGTGTTATTTTCATAAAACTGCGCGCGATCCTCAGCCTCATCAACTTTTTCTTGAAGGACCTGCGGTGCTCCGTTCATATGAGCGATCTTCGCTTGGAAGCAGCGCGTTTTTTTTTAGCTTCTTCTGTCAGTTTAACAAGGTCGAATGTAGTTTGACATGATGCATCTGAAAATGATGTCATTACCAAGCACGTTTCATTCCCTAGTTCAAAGTTGTTGGGCGTCGTGGCTTCGGTGCTCTCACTTGACGAGCCGTTTTGGCTTATGACAAAACGACCATTTTGAAGCAGCATTGCCCGAGCACTCGGCACGTGACTGCGCATTATCAGCTTCTATTTCGGAGCGTGGCCGATTCTTCCTCGGAGCAGGCGTGCTCATGTAGCTTGGATAACCGGGGGACACTGTCGGCATAGCCGTTGGCAAAAGTATCCTCAACTTCTCGGTCTTCTTGTAGTCCTGCTCCGTAAAATGCAAAGTGCACACCAGGGACCTGTCATTAGGCTGCCATACTGTTCCCTTCCCGCCGGGTCCTTCACGGGAAATGTTTCGCAGCCATGCCGCCCTGCTTTCTGCGTTACTGGGAAACTCCTGGTAGCGTATTTGCGGGTCCTTCGATGTATTCGTGGAACACAACGGCACACAACAGTTACACGGCATTTTGACTAACGTATAAAATATCACACATGTGCAAACTGTCTTGAGTGACACTCAGTGCGAGCGATTCATGTGGAGAAAAACAACCACTACCTCGACGTACCCGCTGAACTCGCGCTCCTTCCCGCCCGCGCGTCGCGTGGAGCCCTCCCTAAAGGGACTTTAGCCCTCCCTAGAGTCACTGGAAAAATTTTCCAGTGACTCTAGGCCTCCCCTACTACTGGCGCCCTCCTAGCGAAATGCGGCGACAACTGTCCACTCCGCTTCCCCGCTCTCGCCCTTTGCCTGCGCCGCGACGCGTCAGGCCGCACCGTGTGTTTTTCATCGAGCGGCCGTGGCTCTCTACTCTCACCGCTGAGTCACATTCGCGTAGTTCCGGTCACCGAAAGACCGGCGGCATCTCTCAGCCTAAGCGATCTCGTTTTCGCGCTCCGCACTAGAGCGCTGCGAAGTCGCTTCGCAGAAACGCAAATGCGGACGAAGAAGCGCGTAACCTGAGGAGGCAGAAAAGGCACGACCGATTCGCGCGCGCGCATTCCGCCACATCAGCGCGAGTGACCGAGCGCGCATTACGGATTCGCCACGCCGCTTTCTGCCATCGAGCGAAGCAGCGGCTTCCCTACGGGCAACCGTGTGTGTAGGAGGCCTCGGCGGAGGAGGCTCACCTCGCTTCCGCGTGTAATTGTCCCACTCTCTGCCGTGCCGACCTCCAGTTTACAGCTGGCATGGCTCCTCGCACGCGGCCGACGCGTGCCGCCCGACGTGGCTCAGAAAGCCCAACGACGGAGAGCACGCGTGGTTAGGCAACCCGCGGCCGTCTTGCCCATTGGCCCTGACTCGGTTAAGGCTCATTGGTTGGGGAACCTCGCTTATGTCCACGCTTATCGCGCCTGTCTGTTTTTGGTGTGCGGCGAGTAGGAGAACTACCTCTGCCCATGTGCGCATGCCGTAACTGTCCAACTGAAGGCTGGCAACTGAGAAATTCGGCGACAAAAGGAGGAGGAGGAAAGAAAGGGACGAAAGACAGGAAGGTCAACAAGAAGCACGTCCGGTTTGCTATCCTACGCTGGGGCATGGGGATTAATGTATGAAAAGGCCGAAATTACTAAATGACAGTAGTAGACGGGTCATGAACTGACCGTGCGGTGACAGAAAGGGAGCCATAAGACCACTGTGGTCAGATGTGCTGCTGTGTTGTGCTCTTAGTGTGTCCCTCAGAGAGAGAAGCAAAGAAAAGTAACGTGGTGGTAGCCCGAACCACCCTGAGGTACAACGGGCTTAAGTCAATTACGAAATAAATGAATAGGGGCAATTTCCCAAAGCGCATTTCACCAGTTCGCCGCGTACATTTGGCCATGACGGGGCTTCAGATAATTTCCAACCTCTTCGTCACATATAGTATAGTATCTTTCACTGTTTGACTGTGAATGAACTGAAGGACACAACAAATAAGAGGAAGCCAAAAGATTGCATTCAAGCAGGCCTTCAAAGCTCGAGAGTGTGCTCCGTCATGCAGTGGACACAAATTATGTCGACAGTGTACCTTAAATGCAATAGTGGAAAGAGTTCTGCAGGCAACACATAAGGACAAAAAATTATTACTGAAATATATATATATATATATATACATATATATATATATATATATATATATATATACATATATATATATTGTCGGGGAACTGCATGATCTTCGATTGACACGATATGAACGGAAAAGGTAGCAGTGGTTCCAGTCGTCCGTTGAATGCGAAATAAGCGGGTATAAAAATCCACTTGTGCTACAAACAGTGCTCCTTGCATTAGGACTGTGATCGGCTCGAGATTATTGATAAGTAGATGTTAGGATGAGCTAAGTATGAGGGATATGGCGGAGGCATAAGTGAAAAGCCTTTTTGAACCGCGATAACGATGCTGTAGACACAAGTTGCTTTTAATGAAGGTTATGGTAGACGCACTATTACAGTTGGAAAGAACGAATCTAGCAGCGTTATATATTTTGAAGCATATCAAGGGAATTGATTAACCAGGCTAGCATTGTTAGGGTCCCAAACTGCACCATCGTATTCAAACTGGTTTCGTACAAATCTTTTATACATTAGCAGTATTAGTGATGTGGGAATTTGACAAAACTTCCATGGTCCCAAGACCTTGTTGACGATAAAAGCTTTTCCGTTCAGATGATCAAAAGCAATGCGATAGTAAAGTCCTTCACTTTCGAACGACCGGCAGTGCCACACGAGGTGTTCGATAGTCTCCTCGACACCGCATTCGTTGCACTCGGCGCTACACTCTTAATCAGCTCCTGGCTAAATGCTGGCTATATCGAGGAAACTAGACGAAAAATGGCCGATTTCATGGTATATCTAGCACTTTAAGCGGGACCTGATTGAGAGTGTATCAGCCATTTCAATAAACGAAAAGTCACACGTTTCTTTATACATTCTCCTAAGACTGCTCGAAGCCGAAAGCCATCTTCTTTTTCTTTGAAGTTGATTGTATTGGCTCCCCCTCTCCCTCAAGTAAATTATTTCTGCACCTAACGTAGTTTCGTACTGCCTCCGTGATCGGAGGCGTTGCAAGCTTTCGGTACCTCACGTGATTTTGCAGCGCCTTCGGGATAGGGCCACCTGTGACCAAGCGACGGTGTCATGCGGCGACGTCATGATGTGACGTCACCACATAGGACCGTCGCTTTGTCACAGGTGGCCATATCCCGGAGTCGTGTGACGTCATAATGACGCGACAAAATCTGACGCTTTGTGACGTCATCATGATTAGCAGCTTTACTATCATGATGATTTTTTCCATCACTCCGCGTCGACGCCAAAATAGTGACGCACTGGGAAGCCGATGGCTAGAGCCCGCTGCCGCTCATTTCGCCATGGTCCACACGCCGGTTGTTTCGCTCGAAGCATGTTTGAGAGCAAGTATGGGAGCGCTGTACGCAGCCATCGTAGAATATGTGAATTCGAACGATGCAATGAATGAATGAATGAATGAAAACAACTTTTATTAGGTCCAGCAGGACGCGACGAAGTCGCGCACCCGTCTTAGTCCCACGTCGGGGCAGACATGCTCAGCATATCCGCCACGTCGCGCGCCCTCTGAACGGCCGTGAGTGGAGGGAAATGAGAAGGCGGATGCTGTGGCTCGCGCGCTAACTTTCCGAGCAGCGACACTGGCCACCTCAGAAGACTTGCAAATAAAAACTCCATCTCAAAATTATAACCCTACAGTCGCAAGGGCTTGCCCATCAGCGTTTTACCGGACAGGTATACTCCCCTCCCCACAGGCACAGGAGAGGAGTACATCTATTGGATAAAAATTCAAACTGGGGTTTATACGCAGTTAAAAAGATTACACGCCATGTTCCCGACGTGCTATCGAGGTTCCTGCCCCTGATGCGGAGGAAGTCCTACACTATATCACATTACCTGGGGCTGCTTAAAGCATCTCCCCACACCTGAAACACAGAAATTACACCAACGCACACATCGGAGCAGTGGGAGGCGCGGCTGTCCAGCTATGACCTGGCCGACCAGGAAGCGCCGATCGACCAGGTAGAAAGGGCGGGCTAAGGCCAGTGGAGCCCTCGACTAAGGCTCCTCAAATAAGGATAACTTATATTTCATTAAAGTTTGTCGGTGTGTTTAGAAAAGGTGGTTAAAGATTATGAGTACTTTGTACTCTAGTTCGAGAGAGCAGTAAGCCGTCCCAGAAACAACATCGTACAGAAAAATCAGCACTGTCTTCCAGTCTCCATCCAGCTCCCGCTGCGTGGAACTGCCAGCGTCCGAGGTATTCGACTCCCGCAATGTCGCAAGATCATGTGCGTCTGCCTGTCTGCAGTCCATGCCATTGGTGTCGTCGTGGGATTCTTCAGCGAGGGAAGGAGAGCACAAGCGCCCCGCGTCTAGAGCCACAGAAGCAGAGGCGAGGGGGAGTGGAGAGGGTTTGCGCATGCGCAGTAAGGGTGGTCACGTCGCACACCACCACCACCACCACCACCGGATTGAACTCCGCCATAAGATGCTTCGCATCTAAAAGACTGTGTGTTTAGAATAAACCGTGAACGCCTTATACAACTCTCTGCACTCCACTATGGGAGAGCCATAAGCTGTTCCGGCACAGAAAACCCGCCATCTGAGGTACTAAGAGCAACGATACACCGACAGCACAGAACTGACAGTGTACTCCAGCGCAAACCTTTGACCACTGAACGCGACCTCAAGCCTTTACCCGCTCTATGCTGTTCACACTGCGAAACTGTGACACGGCATATGCAATTTTGAATTAACTACTCCTACACAGATGCCTACTTCAAGAGTAAAACCTTTATTCACAGCCAGCTCAAAGCGGACGACCTCTTGGGCATGAAGTTGTGGGGTGCACTCGCACCAGCCAAAGAACGCCATGAGATGGGTTAAACATCCGCAGAAATAGCTGCCCGAAGTATTAAAAAAAATGCTAATCGCATTAGATTATAAACAAAAAGAAAATGAGAAGCCATTCCACTCTGCGAAGGACCAGCGAAGCTGTTTACGCCTCCGTGCTTATTTTGAAACGCGTACAAGATCGCCCCACTATCGACCACACACCCTGCAACTAAATCCCAAGTGTCTTTTCAGAGAGACCCTTTTCAATTTAGCGTATGCTCCTTTAATGTTTCCCATTTTAGCAGAATGCATCTTTTTGGCGCGACATGCGTCGATTGGCTGGCTTGGCGTTTTGTGCACGATCTTCAGGAGCCATTTGAGCAGCATGCGTCTTTTAACGCGACAGCGTTTGGGAGCTCGTTTCGCAGAATTTCTGGTGTCGGTGTAGGCGCCGTTGGTTGTGAGCCAAAAAAATAAAAAAAAAATCGGCGTTTTCCACGAGCGAAAATTCGAGATAGATGCAAATCAACACATAATAAAAATCTACGGTTCGAGTGCGAATCGAGCCCGGGACTTCTGCGTGTCAAGCAGGAATGAATGAAACCACCTTTATTTCACAATGAATGCACCGAGGGCGCTGCTGTGGAAAGGGAGCGGGTGTTTTACCACAGAGGCACGCAATCGCTTGAATCTCTTTCGAAAAACAAAAAACAAAAAACAAACCTACAAGGATGTCATGTAGTGCGAAGAGACCTCTTGACACGTGGCAGGAGCGTATATATGCAGTCGCACCAGGCGTCAAAACATCTGAATTGCGACACGCATGGTTTGTTTAAAGGCCGAGCAGTTACAAAGCGCACAGGCATAATTATTCGCCATTATCAGCAACAGCATCAACGAAGTGTACAGGTGGGCGTGTTGCCTTACGGACACGTAGTGGATATTTAGCCGATTCACAAAAGGAACAATTATGGCGTAATGAGCACTGCACTTGCAGTATTGCATTGTAGGATAGTTTGAAACGGCCAATGTTATGCGTAAAGACGTCCCTTTCCTTGCTGCATGATTGAGGTGTCCACCGAAAAGCGAAGCTATAGGCTAGCGATTGAGAAGGCGATGCGAACGTGGCCCGATTGCCCTATCGCATTCTGTCAAGCTCGTCAGAGCGATCGACAGACGCTCGTTACATCGTGACCAAGAAAAAGCCTCTTTAATGTTTCGTCGTGAAATATATACAGTCAGAATGATCACATGACTCTCGTGATAACTGGATGATGGAAACAAAGATAGCGCGTGTCTCGGCGCTTGTCTCTGGAACAAGCGGCCACGGAATGCAGCAGGATGACGTCACACATTCTACCCTTGAAGGCGAAGCTCGAGCATCATCCAAGTTTTTAGCACGAAAGTTTTTACGCCGGGGTCCACCAATGCTTTCATGACGTATTTCCATCACGGAAATACGTCAGCAAAATGAACGCCATCAGATGGCAGAGAAAGAAAACTATAACAAAAAGTTCTGTTTACGGGAGTCGAACTCATCACCTCCGGTCCGCGACGACAAATGGCGGGCGCTTAACCCACTGAGCTACCGCCAAACACATTCAAGATGGGTGGGCGGTAAGCAAGTGGTTCAACTTTGGCCGGGTGGCTGAAACGGGTGACGTGCCGACAAACAGAAAGACAGACCAAGGTTGTTTGCTGATCCGGACTATCCAGGAAGAGCCTTCTAATGTACTGGACAAGTACTCTAAAGGCTACGTTTACAACGGAGAGTACAGTGGACCGCAAGCTGAGAAACCGCTCGAGTTTACAAGAGTGTGTGCGACTTTAGGCGCACAGTAGATCAAAAAACGGAGGGGAAAGGGTTTGAAGAACTAGCGCCCATAGAATTAAGTTACTTTCTGACGGAAGAGACACTAGTAGACGAAGATAAAAGAAAAACGAACCCAAGCCGATGGAAGACTTGGAAGAAATTCTTGGATGCAAATCTCCCAAGGGAGCAAGGTAGAAGTTTACACTCTAGCGAAGTTGACTAAGCTGAGAAGAGTTTGGATATATAGCTTATTGGGCCGATCCGCGTCCGAACGCCTCGGAGCTTCGCACGTGACACCAAATGATAGATGCGTGAACTGTGGGCAGTCCGAGACCACTAAGCATGCGTTATTCGAATGCGTTGCTACAAAGGGTGTATTACAACTTGGCGACTCCACCGAGTTAGAGCTACATCGCTGTCCCCAAAAGATTAAATTAAGTTTCAATTCACTAAATACTATTGGTGACAACTTACGTCTTCCTTTGCAGTGATCTGATTTGACAGATTGCGCCTTCTGCTACAGGACTTCAGATTATCTGCTTTCGTCGCAATCACATACATCCGGGAAATTAAACAAAATAATGCTGCCACGCACAAATGGTTTCGGGAAATACTAGGTGTTAGTATCACTTGGATTGTAAACATTTCTTCTCAACATCGTCTGGGATTATGTGGCCGATACCTAGATTTGACGACTGCTGTCCGATCAACCGCCGGGTCACGAGCGGTAATGTTGATTCTCCTGGGCGCCTGCTGATAACAATCGCTGGCAAAACACACGCCTGAAAGGAAATGAGCATTTTGAACGTTTCACTCTCAGTACGTGGCCCACGTATTAATTGACGTCCTTCGCCTTAACTGGTCAATAATGGTCCAGCAGCATGTCCCATAGGTTCTGATGCTCAGGGGTATATCAAAGCAAAAAAAGAACAAGTTGAGCACTATCTAAACTAGTACTTATACAGTGTCAGCCCGTGCTACATGCTTGGCTAAAGACACAATCTGACACCAATAAGGAGTTTCTGCAATTAACCTCAACTTTTTTTTGAAATGAAGCCCTGAAATCTATTGAGAACGTGAAACTAAACAAAGATGGAGTATAGTTCCTTTATAACGGTATGCGCTCGCCTGGCGTCGCACCGCGGTCCCCGCTCGCCCTTTGAGAATCGTGAGAATTAACGGCCAGGATAGAGGGAAGACGCGACGCGCGTAGCGTTTCTCTTCGCGTTTCACGATGCTTTGAATGACTGCGAGTATCAGTGTTTATTATGTGCTCGTTGTGCCAATTTGCGAGATGTGCCACTAGGCTCAACGTGGGTGCGTCCACCATCAAGCGGTGCTATATCTGTGCGAAGCTCTCCCATACAATGTACTAGCCCCGAGAACGAACACTGGCGGCGCGCAGTCGCCGCGATTTCGTATTTAGTGCGCGGGGCTTGGCACACCGGTAACGCTGTCCGCCTCGCGGCTTGCGATAATATCCGCTTATATGGGCGAATCCCGTCCGAACGGAAGTTCGCCGTGAAAATGGTGATGCACGAGAGCAAGAATTCGTTGTTTCACTACTCCAAGACATCGGTGCTAAAAAATTTACGTGGTTCTAACCAAAATTTCTGCGTTTAAGTTCCCCTAAATAAGTACAAACGTCTTCCTTTGCAGATTATCTAGGTGATTTGACAGAATTGCGCCTTCTGCTACAGTAGACTTCAGATTAATCTGTCTTTCGTGACGAATCACTTAATACATCCGGGAAATTAAACAAAATAATGCTGCCACGCACAAAATGGTTTCGGGAAATACTGAGGTGTTAGTATACTTGGATTATGTAAACATTTCTTCTCAACACTCGTCTGGGATTATGTGGCCGTATACCTCGATTTGCATGAACTGCTGGTCCGATCAACCGCCGGGTCACGAGCGGTAATGTTAAATTCTCCTGGGCGCACTGCTGATAACAATCGTCTGCAAAACAAACGCCTGAAAGTCGAAATGAGCATTTTGAACTGTTTCACTCTCAGTGACGTGGCCCACGTATTAATTGAACGTCCTTCGCCTTAATGAGTCAATTAATGGTCTCGCACGTCATGTCCACATAAAGGTTCATGATGCTCAGGGGTATATCAAATGCAAAAAAAGAATAGTTTATGAGCAGGCTATCTAAACTAGTACTTATACAAGTGTACAGCACCGTTGCTACGATGCTGCATAAAGACACAATCTGACACCAATAAGGAGTTTCTGCAATTAACCTCAACTTTTTTATGTTATGAAATGAAGCCCTGAAATTATTGCGAGAAAAACGTGAAACTAAACAACACGATGAGTTAGCGAGTACGCAAGAAAAACAAACACAACAACTGCGGCAGTATTCTCGGGCGAGCGCTTTCGAGATATCTTGCGAAGCTCAATACTGCATGCGCTTTCGTAATCGTGCGCGGGGCTTGGCACACCGGTAAGAACGCTGTCCGCCGATCGCGGATGCGTCCGATGCATATAACACTTGTGGAGGCGAAGCCATCATATCTTTAAGGGAATCGCCCGTGAACAACACAACCTAATAATATGAATAAGGTGTCTTGCGTGTCAAGACCACGACATGATTGTGAGACACGCTGCAGATTAATTTTTACCACCTCGAATTCTTTAACGTGCCCCTGTATCTAAGTAGAGGAATGTTGCTTTTCACACCCGTCGAAATGCGGCTGCTGTGGTCGAGAATCAGACTCATCCCCGAAGTTAGCAGCGCGACACAACAAACCTGATCACCCCTTTCAAAGTGTGCACGACGGTGCGCGGGCACCGTTGGGGACTGTGAAGAAAAGATGCATATAACTTTTTGTCGTTTTACTAGGAACCTTATCGATGCTGCTTCCGTCATTCATGTGAAGCTTGAGACAGGCAAAAAGCGAACGTAAACAGCGGAACAGCGCACGAAGCAAGCGCGTGATATGCCGGCGCGTCACGGCGGGCGTCGAAGAGTCCTTGCCGTGACGTCATCCGCGCCTCCCGCCAGGCGGCGCCACCCCAACTTCTCGGGGCTAATAGACAATCAACTACTTCCGTGACGACATGTTTCACTTTCGTGTTATACCGATTCCTATGATGGAGGGACCAGCCATAGTTTTTTGCCACATTCTCGTTTTCGCGATGCATGCGTCGTCTTGTCTGGCTTGCCGTATGCGATTGGCTATCGTACAGGATCTTAATTGGTGTTTGCCGTCCGTGTGTACACTTCTTCGTTTTTAGTGTGCCAGCGGTGAGTAGTGGTGTTTGCCTACTTTCTGTGGCACGTAAGCTTTTGCCCACGGTAGACGTCTTCATTTTTAGTGAACAAGTGATGAGTATGGTTTTGCCCAATTTCATTGGCACATACCTTTCTGGTCGCTAACAGACGAATTTCGCAAGCCACATGCAGTTTCGCCTATAAAAACAAGATGCGCAAGGAAGATGGACCACTGCGCATTCCCAGGTGTCTTGCAGAGAAATCCAAAGGGTACGAGAGAGCGTTGCGACCCACGCAACGTGGGCGCGGTATAGGCGAATCCATGGGAATAGCTCAAACGGCAGGCATGCATCACGCGAGGCGGTCGTTCTTACATTCGCACGCTCGGAACATCTCTCGCGTTCTGCGTCCGCCGCGGGGAGGAAGCTTTACCTTATTTGGGCGAAAGTTCAAAGCCGGCGGCAGAAACGGGGGCGTCTGGTGCGCGCGAGCATTTACGAGATGCGTGATGGGCAACGCGCGAATCACGCCATGTTGCGTGATGGCATTCGCCCTTCGAGCCTGACGAGCTAAATCATGACGAGAGAGTGCGCAAAGAAAGGATGAGAAATAAAAAAAAAATATGTTTACGAAGCAAATAATGGCAGCAGCGAATGCGAAGAATGCGCTCTCGCGACGTCCCACGCGCAAGAGTTAAACGGGGGAAGTGGGGGGGGGGGGGGGGAGGAAGAAACAATCCTTACTCTGATCATCGGAACCCCGTTTTTGTCCTTCCTTATTTTCTTTTTTGCTTTCTGTTAGAAATATGCGTAGGCTTGCTAGCTTCCTTGAGTTAACGAAATACGGATTTCGGGAAAGCATTGCGTGCATTCACAATATAACGATGATTTCGTTGCGCCTGTTTACATCGACAGACAAAAAGAGAGAGAGAGAGAGAGAAAACGATCGTTCCAAGAAGCCCTAGTTGTGTCATGTTGAACCAACACAAGGAAAGTCCGTCGTTCCATATAATTATGTTGTTGTTATAGTTGTAGTTGTTGCAGTTGTTATCGTGGTTGGTTGTAGTTGCCGTTTTACCCACAGCCTATGTTCTGGGACGCTCGCCCTTCTTTCAGTGAACGATTTTTTCTTGCCTTGGTTAGGACGCCACGAGCAGGGCCTATATTTACAAGATATATCTAATGCCGAAGTTATTCGCACGAGAAAATGCGAGCCAATGCCGGTACAGGAAATATTACTGGGGAAGGCGGTCGACGTATATGGCAAAGTGCACTTAGGAACGAAAAACTTTGTTAATTCTTTGTCTTTCGCTGACTCTATTTTTAGCCTGAGTACTGCCTAGAACTATAGCTCTTACGAACAAATTCTAGGGCAATAACTTTATTCTAAATACGGACCGTGGGGTAGAATTCACAAAACGTTCCTTTAGTGAGTGATGCTTGCCATGGCAAACCACCTTCGATAATAATATGTCCAGCGTTCCTCTCTTTTTTCATAATTCATAGTTATGAAATATAATTAATCCAGAGTTAGTTAGGTAATAATAATTAAGTCATAATTAATCCAGAGTTAGTATTGTGGCTTTAAACTGTGAATAAATAATACTGGTGTGACACAGTGCACTGCTGATCGGGATGAAAATTTTCAACAGTGATTGGCTACCACCTGCAGCTTGCGTGAACCAAAAGATCGCGATCGTGAAATGCGATCCGAACCACGGCCGATTGCAATCAAAAGTGACTGTGTGACACTGGCATTAATTTATTTTCATCTTTTTAACAAAGGACATTGCAATTCCAAGCCGGTCGATATAAAAGCGTAAATTCTGTATGTGTGCGTCGTTTAGCACTATGTGGCTGGCCTAACTTTAAACCAATTAAATATCAATCAGACAACAAGCCAACTAACAGTTTCGAATGCACTTTGGCACATCACTTTATTAGGCACATAGCAGCGCAAATATTTCGTAATTAAGCCGGTTCTCTAATCGAATTGCGGGTAGTTGCCGAACAGGGCCTAGCCAGAATCTTTTTTTTCGAGGAGAGAGAGGGGGGGGGGGGGGTCAACCACCCTTTATGTGTGTTCATGCGTGCGTTTGTATGTGTGCGTTTGTATATGCGCATCAACATGAAAAATTGTGGGGTAGGGGGGTATGCATCTCCCCACCCTCGCTGGTTACGCCAACGTTGGCGAACTGCGTTTTGCATTGAAATCACTTCGTTACGTGCACACACAATATCTAGCTCTAGGACTGTTGCACCGACAGCGTTTAGTCGAAGGATTCCCCAGAGTTCACACTCACTCTCCTGCAGATACTAGGGTTCGAAGAGAGTTTTGGGAACATTACTACTACTACTACTACTACTACTACTACTAATAATAATAATAATAATAATAATTAATAATAATAATAATAATAATAATAATAATAATAATAATAATAATAATAATAATAATAATAATAATAATAATAATAATAGTTATTTTTGTGCGCGCCTGCACAGAGACATTACGGTTGTTCCTGGGCACGTTAAATAAATGATTGATTGATTGATTGATTGATTGATTGATTGATTGATTGATTGATTGATTGATTGATTGATTGATTGATTGATTGATTGATCATTACATACGCGACGATGGAGGCTTGCAGTAGCTGTCATCATGACAGCTTGACAAGGCCGCATGCCCCCGCATTGGCAACCTCACACAGTGGTCAGCAAATCATAAAAAAATTAACGTAGAAATTCACACACACTGACAGTTAACGCATAAAAAGAAAACATCGAAGTTTTAAGGCATCGCGTTGCGATATCCAGAAACACAAACTACCGTAGAGACCAATAAGAGAAGGCTGGAAGATTGGTGACGAAAAACTGCGAAATGCACGGAAAGAACAACAAAACTTTTAAATTTTAGAGTTGCAGTGAAAAACTGAAAATTGAGAAGCGGTGGGTTCACAAGTGACAACCTGTTAGTACAAACTACAGATCATATATAGCTAAGCTGTTTTTCGGCACTAATTGACGGAGTTGCCGTATGTCGTTTGGGTTATGTCGTTTGGGTTTCGGAGAATTCAACACGACATAAAAAACTAAGCAAAAAAACTGCCGTACACACATATTTTCCTGCCACCGCCTCACGCTCCACGAACAATCATTTCTTCTTTTCTTTTTTTGCAGAATTCAGGCGCCACTCTAGGCGTCCTAAACATCGATGAACGAAACAAATGACCACGACTACACATACGTATAGGTGGGCAGTCTTGTGCCTTTGGTACACGCTGCCGCAATATTACAACCAATGCAGCCGAACAATGGACAATAGTTCTCATGTAAACAAACGACGAACTTTGTGCAATCGCCACGGCGATGCTCCGCATCCTGAAGCAAAAGGATGGGGCCTTCATTGTTGCCCAGCACTGTGGTACACGATATGCACTCTCTGCTGACAATCAAGCTTTCACTTCCCGGGGAGAGCCCATGACGCCGGGCACTGTATGAAAAAATTTGGGGAGGGGCAAAGCATATAGGGAAGGGTGTTTCAGCTCCACTAACGTGAAACCTGGGGAGGGGCGAAGCATGCAGTGTGCGCCGGTGTTTCCTACAGCAAAATCACTGCTAATGAGCAATGAGAGACAGAAGAGAGATTAGACACAGAAACCCGCAGTCCGCTTTTAGTTAACGTTCAGGGTGCGAATCTGTATTGTTCAACTACGCACAATAAAAATCTCCCACCGGCACTACATTGCAGGTCAAGATCCAGTGCCTATGTATACGTGGTGGCCGGTGAACGGTTGTGCAGCGCGAGCAGTCGGTTTTTTTTTTTTCAATCAAGAAACTCGCTAGCAGAAGCTGCCTGCGTCGGCGTTGTCTCTCGCGAGAGAGGGCGCGTTCTCGTTCTTTGCGAGCTGGTAGATCAGCTTTCATCGCAGAAACAGCGTTTCCATAGTCAACGCGCGCCGTTCGCTCTCTCTCGCCACACGGCGAGCGCTGAGGCGGTGGCGCCCTCTCTTGCGCTCAAGCAAATGGACCGTCACGACAAGACACGACGACGCACGCCGACACGCCGAGACCCTAAGGTGCTTCGCCCCTAAAACTCGGACCACACATCGCGTGTCAGGGACATATGCGGCCCGCCGAAAAGGCATCGCATAGAGATTACTGGTAAATGCCCAGAACAGTACGCCTATATAGAGTCTCGTCACATGACCCGCTGGAAACCGCGAGCAATCGTGTCAAATGCCGAAAAGGCAGCGTCGGCATTGCAACAACAGGGCTACCATGATCCCCTCACATAAGGGGTCACAGTTCTGTTAGGGCTGCTGCGGAAGTTCTCGCGAGAGTGACTGCTACTCTGGTAGCACGCGGAGAGATCCAAAGGGCCACGTCGGACGCGCGGATTTGTTCTGTTCAGTTTTAACAGGAACCCATAAAGACGTGTCGGATATCAATTGAATCTTATTTCCAGCTGTACCGGCTCCTGAAGCTTCACGGTACAGTCGTAATTCAAGAATATACGCATACTTGGTTGGATTTAGATCCACGTCATAGGACCTGAAGGACAAAAATTCGGTATCCCAAAAGTCCCTTCGGGAGGTAAAACTCTCTACGTAAACAATACTGATCCATTCATTGGGTGCCGATGAATGCCGATATTTTGTAGCGGCGTGTTATGCTCGATTCTACGTTAGTCCAATGGTCCACCATTCACGCCTGGTACAGACAGCTCAATCATGCATTGAGACTACTTGAAAAGTGACGATTGAAACTGACAGAAATTTGTGGTATACCATCCGAATATCAAAAGAACAGTAGTAAACAATAGCACATTCACGGTGATTTGGCCAAAGGGAGCCATCACCATCCATCATTCAGAAACACTATAGTTAGCATTTAGCAATCACACAGCCATCCCTGGCCAGCGTAAGCCACCACTAGTCATCATTTAGGAAGAATTACCCAAAGCAAGAGCAGTCACATACCCAACTCTAATCAACATAAGCCAGTGCCAGCCAGCGCTAGTTGCATGCGAGAAAATACGGTTGTTTAAGTGAAGTCACTGCACTAGCTGCGTTCGCGATAAGCGCTCATTTTTCGTCAGGAGTCGGATATCGGCAGACTCAGGGTGCTATACCGGACACGGTGGAATTCCGCCGTACTGTCGTAATTTGTAATGACGGCGTTCTAAGACAACCAGAGAGATTGCAACAGCCCGCCGGGCCAATCAGATCTGAGAACATGGCGAATGCGACAGCATGGCGGAATTCGATAGCGTCCGAAAATAACGCCTCGGATTATAGGACGTATAGGTGCGAGAGGCCCAGGATAATAATAACAATATCTGGGGTTTCACGTGCCACAACCACAATATGATTACGAGGCACGCGGCAATGGAGCGGTGCAGGAAGTTTGGACTATCTGGTGTTCGTTAACGCATTCACTGACATCGCACAGCAAAGGGGCCTCTAGCGTTTCGCCTCGATCGAAATGAGACCGGCGCAGCAGGGGTCGAACCCACGACTTTCAGATCAGCAGCGAAGCAACCCCAACCGCTGTACCCCCAAGGCGGACGAAGAGGCCCCGGAGGAACACCTTGTACTCCACAATACAAGACGGCTCTCAACGCTTACCCTTGGCAACAACTCGGAGGACGGCTCAAACCGCGGGCGGATATGAACGTGTCCGAGCATCGCACCACGTGTCCACTCGCACCGGCCAACCGGCTCACCGTCGACTACTCTGTCCTTATTGTCTGCAATCACTGGCTCGCGCAGTGGTGGTGTCTATCGCGGAGCCGCCGCTCGGGCATGCGGTGTCGCGTTCTTCGGTTTGCAGGAGTCAAATCGCCTTTCCCACAACAGCGAGCCTCGTTGTTCCCAGGTGCGTCACTCGCCATGCCATTGCATTGTGTTTTCGGGCGTGGGTGCTGCATGCAACCGATACACGCAATAGACGTGACTGCCATATATGAAATGCCACGGACATCGGTAAAGACGAAAAGAAGGCAAATGACGCGTGTGTACATTAGGGTGTTTTTAGCAACGCCTATTTTACAGTACGGTAAAAACGGAAATACAAACGCCGCTGGACTAGTTACGTTAGGAAGTACCGTATACCTTCGTGGTCGGGACATCGTTTTTTTTTTTTTTTTAAATCTTAAGGCGTGTATTAGCCACTATAATCACTTCAACATGTTACCGCGTACACAGCTCGCGCAGCTAGTAGGTTTTCCGATCGGGGAACATTTAAAGCGAAACTGTAACGCCGCAGCGTAAATGGTACGGTATTATCGTCTCAGCTAAAACACCCTAACAGAGCACAACGCAAAGCCGCGCGCAATAAGTGCGCGCGCGCGTTTTTTTTTTTTTTTTTTTTTGTGTGTGTGTGTGTGTGTGTGTGTGTGTGTGTGTGTGTGTGTGTGTGTGTGTGTGTGTGTGTGTGTGTGTGTGTGTGTGTGTGTGTGTGTGTGTGTGTGTGTGTCGTCAGTGTTTACTTGAGAGTATAACTTACTTTTTACTATAGCGGAGCCACTGCGAACAACCATTGGTGTGAGAGAGAGAAAGAAACGTATGCGGAGGACGAGGATGTTAACCGGAAGATAAATGTTCATACTGCTGTTCTCCACTGCAGCACACAGCAGATTGATAAAAAAAAGAATACGTAAAGAGAAAGAGAGGAGGAATAGGCAAAAAAAAAAATAGGCGTAACTATCTGTGGGGTGTCCCAGCTAACGTTAGGCAAGCTTAACAATAAAACAAGAGAAAGAAAACGGGTAAAGTATATGGCTGTGAGACCTGTACGGTATTCGCTCATCTCTCCTTATCCGCAATATAAGCAATTTTTCTGTGCGAATTACACAACTGTATAAAGAAAAAGAAATTCGGCAGATCCCACGTACCATGGGAGTCGATATTATGCGAAGCATGCACCGGGAAGGTGACTGTGGCGTATTTTTTTACTGAGCGAAACGTAACAATATGACGCTAAAGATCTGTATAAATTTTATACGCACACATATATATATTGAAGAGCCGCATATGTGTTCTACCTATAACCAGTTGTTTACAGTTGGGTAACGCTGCCAACGGCAACGTGGGTATTACACCAACACCAGAAGCGGTAAGCTCATATGTAGTGCTTATACTTGTCTCTTATGATGGAGAACGCACGCACGTTTCACGAACCCGTGTGCATGTGTGGAAGAAGTTCTTGACAGTTCTTGAACAGGGTCATCATGCCCGTGATCAGTGAGCACCGGCAGCTGGTCATGACTTGTTATAGGATCAGGTCGTGATCGCGGTGACGAGGGGTCCATGTGTAGTGAAGTATGAGGTATAGTATACAGCTGTTGGGGAAATCGTGAATACCTCGGTCATTTCGTCGACAAATTGTCTGTCGATACCGCAGGCGACATGTCGGAATCTGAAGTAAAACTTCGCGTTGGTGAGGTATAGGCCGTTGAGGCTGGTAGGCCTGGATAGTGCTACGTACCAACATCAGTGGATGGCGCTTGTCGTATTTGTAGACTACCTGGACGTATGTGGCCTACGTAGCCTAGTCTACAAAGCGGCTATCCATCAATCTGGCACCATCGCCCAGCCTCGTAAGAAATGAAGATGACACTGCGTCGTTCTGGCGGACTAAGTGCACTTTACGATGCGACGATGTGAGTATCATACGTAAATTTCGTTAACGTATTCCCTTGGGGGGTCGAGGAATGCTTCAATATAGCTTGCTGAATCATAGAGAATACAAATCTAATGTTTATTAGACTGCTATAAAAGCGTAGCCAACACTAGGACCACAGACATTAATCCGATATGAGGTCTGTATCGTAGGAGTATACACATCGTAGCAGTGTCATGTAGTGTTTATTGCTTTCTTGTAAAATTAGATAGCAAGTAACACAACCACAATTGACTGTACACCGATATTACGCCTGCATAGGCTGTTTCTCCAAACCAGTCTACAGACCTGGCGTGGCTCTGTGGTAGAATACCTGATTACCACGCAGAATGCTTCGGTTCGATTCCTGCTGGGATCCTAATTTTCATTCTTTCTATTCGTCGGGCCAACGCTGCGGATGTCGGTTTTTGTTAATGCTCTCGCATTTAATGTCTGTTCTCACCTTTCTTGGGTAGATATAAACTGTCAACCACCTGTGGCGCATACCCATGCACCGCGGCGCGTGGTAAATGGGTATGTGCCACACATATCTGGAGGAAAGGGTTTGACGACGTACACGACAGGATTTTCACGTTATTCATGTCATGACACCACAGTCATATTCGTCAAATCCTCTTACCCTCCCATGCCAATTTTGGCCTACACCATGTTAAGGAGGTGGTCATGAGAGCCCCCAGACGTAGATAGATAGATAGATAGATAGATAGATAGATAGATAGATAGATAGATAGATAGATAGATAGATAGATAGATAGATAGATAGATAGATAGATAGATAGATAGATAGATAGATACGTTCAAAGTGCCAAAGGTTCGCTAAGAAATGCTTCGCATTAAAAAAAAAAAAGCTGTTCTTTTCAAACGAAATGTATCTTCAAAAAATTAAGTAAGCCTGGCGCACCCTTCCGACAGGAAGCAGGCGAAGAAATAGCAGGTGAGAATGATTCATCTTCGGTGTTGTTGTTGCAACATTGTACGCACGACCGACTTGTGACTGACAGGCGGGCACTTGACAAAAAGCTTCCCCCTTCTAAGTATATGTATAAGCGCACCTCGCACAATGTTTCACACCTAATGCGGCGCTTACGGCGTTACGAATAACACACGCCATCGGCAGCGCATGCAAATGCGTGCGACATCTTTGCCATCGTTTCTGTGACGGCACCAAGCATGCACCAGGCAGGCGCCTTTGAAGCTCCAGATATACATATAAAAAGGAGTTTAGAGAGAAAGGGTGAATGGGTGAGGGCGTGTTGGTGTTACAGAAGCACCTAAGTGCTCCAAAGCCTCGAGGAGAAGCCATCAATTCCAACGCGAGTGCCAGAAAAACAGTCAGCACGACGAGCGCACTTACGGCTAGGATGCGACGTACGGCGAGTCGCAGCTTCAGCAGCCGATTCGAGGTGTACTGACGGGCAAAAGTTGTTTTGACAGTCCCGGCCTCTTGTTGTTTAGAAGAGGAACCATTTTAACTGCTGCACCTGCTTCGATTCCTTTTTCTTTTTCTTTTATTTGAAAGAAAAGCAAGATCGAGCTAATGACAACGCGATAAAATAAACCAGAAAAGCACGCAGCTCGACCTTGTGTACCAGTAGTGCGCGCGCCCCGAACAAATGCGAGATTTGCATATCGAATCTACCGCAGGTGGCTCGCGCGAATGATGTGCACAAACTGGAAGAAAAAAAACTAAGAAAAAGGAAAACGTGTATGGGTCCCGCAGCACTCCCTTGATCTGCAAGCAACGCAAACAGGTCGTCCAAGCTTCCTGATTTGGGCGCCCGCCTCCCTGCAGTGAACAGCAAATGGAATCGGCGGTTGCTTTGACATAATGAGTAAGCAATAACACAGCAGGTGCGCGTGCCGCAATGCGTACGCGCGGACCGCGGAAGACGAAGCAGATGGGAACACAAGCTATGGTGGCGACATATTGTGCAGCACTTCGTTGAGTCGGAACGCGGTAAAAGTTTGCTCGTGGTGTATACAGTGCTCACACATTGAGACGCGACAGTTTACGAAAGTGCTTCACGCACTTTCGTTTCTATACCGTTTTCAGTTCGGGCGTAATTTCGACTATAGCATTTACATCAGAGCCTAGTTTTAGCTGCCAAATTCGTAACACGACGCGGTTATCTCGAGCGATTGCGCTAGTTGTTGGGCTCAATGTTTCATATCACGTTTCAATCCGTGAGTACTGTGCGTCTTCTTGCTTCAAAATGAAAATAAAGAAGCCAAAAATACACCTTTGGGCTTACGTCGCTATGCCAAAAAACTCTTTATAACATCAACTGCCGCATCGGAAACAGAAGCCTCTAGTCTATGCTGTAGCACCAGTCACAGGCCTTATGCAACTCATCTTCTTCGTCTTCATTGTCAGCCTTTCTAATGTTCACTTCAGGACGAAGGAGGTCTCCAACCCACCCTGCCATGCTCGAGCTGATTTATGACGCTCATTTAATGTAATTTCTGACACGTTGGTGCCTTACACGGCAAACTTCGCACTGTGTCCGAGCGAATGCATGGCTCCTATTCACAAAGACGTCTTACGCCCGAAAAAAAGTTCTTGGAGAATGTGTCAGCCAATCCCGACACCGGAAATCTCATTAGCGACGCCCACCGGCCAATGACATAGAGAACTTACGAGCAAGTCACTTCGTGAATTCGACCCCAGTTCTTTTTAAAACCTTCGTATTGAAAAATAATAATAATAATAATAATAATAATAATAATAATAATAATAATAATAATAATAATAATAATAATAATAATAATAATAATAATAATAATAATAATAATAACATCTGGGGTTTAACGTCACAAAACCACGATATGATTATGAGGGACGCCGTAGTGGAGGGCTCCGGAAATTTCGACCACCTGGGGTTCTTTAACGTGCACCTAAATCTAAGAACACGGGCCTCAAACACTTTCGCCTCCATCGAAAATGCAGCCGCCGCGGCCGGGATTCGGTCCCGCGACCTTCGGGTTAGCTGTATTGAAAAAAAAATATGGTTCGAACGTGATGCAATATACACCCTTTCATACTTGATCCTTCGTTTATGAACACCTCGTGTCAATGTAATGAAACGAAATTAACTTGGCGCTATACTGTCTCCGACTACATGCAGTCACGAATCCGGCGCAAGTACATATCTCGCTGCGAAGTCATCGTAACGTTGCCCACACTTACAGCCCCGAGATAAAACGTGGGCGCAACCTCCCTGGGTGCTTCACGCGGGGCTTCAGCAAGTCCCGGCGCGTGCCGTGTCACCGGTGTGTGAATCCACGTAGGCTCGTGTAGGAAGGAGCGCGCGCGACTTCTTTTTCTGGAGCTCACCGCCCCCAGAGCACAAACGTCGAGTGACACCTACTCCGACCCACTCGTTCGGTATTTCCATACTGGCATCGCGCTCCGCACACACGTCACGTTTCAGTGGGACAGCGGTAGGAAAAGGGAAAGATAAAACAGCAACAACATCGCACAAATTCCGGATGTACCACTCGACTCTAATACTCCAAGTGTAATAACAAAACAAGCTTTGACGTGAGGCGTTCACTGTTGCCTCGCTTCGGGTAAACCACTGGAATGTAAGAGTTCAACTTACGAAACTATTTTTTTTAAAATGCTTAGCGAACCTCTCACAATTTGAGCGTTTCTATCTATCTATCTATCTATCTATCTATCTATCTAGCCGCCTACGTCTGGGTGCTCTCATGATCGCCTCCTTAACATGGTGTCGACCAAAATTGTCATGGGAGGGTAAGAGGATTTGACGAATATGACTGTCGGGTCATCACATGAATAACGTGAAAATCCTGTCGCGTACGTCGTCAAACCCTTTCCTGCAGACACGTGTGGCACATACCCGTTTACCACGGGCCGCAGTGTACGGGTATGCGCCACAGGTGATTGACAGTTTATATGTATACCCAGGAACGGCGAGAACAGACATTGGTAACCTAAATGCGGGAGCGTTAAGAAAAACCGACATCGGCAGCGTTGACCCGGCGAATGCAAAGAATGAATGTTAGGATCCCAGCAGGAATCGAACCCAAGCATTCTGCGTGGTAATCAGGTATTCTACCACAGAGCCACGCCAGGTATATGAACTGGTTTGGAAAAACAGCATACGCAGGCGTAATATCGATGCAACGTCAATTATGGTTGTGGTGCTTGCTATCTAATTTTACAAGAAAGTAATAAACACTACATGATATTCCTACGATGTGTACTCCTACGATACAGGCGTCATATCAGATTAACGTCTGTGATTCCAATGTTGGCTTCGCTTTTATAGCAGTCTAATAAACATTACATTTGTGTTCCTATGATTCAGCAAGCTATAATGAAGCATTGCTTGACCCCAGGGGAATACATTAACGAAAGTTACGTATGATATTCACATCACCGCACCGTAAAGCGCACTTAGTCCGCCAGCACGACGCAGTGTCCTCTTCATTTCTTACGAGGCTGGGCGATGCATCGCCCAGCCTCGTAAGAAATGAAGAGGCCATGGCCTCATGCTGACCGAGGGTGATGCCAGATTGATTGACAGCCGCTTTGTAGACTAGGGTACGTAGGCCACATACACCCAGGTAGTCTACGAATACGACAAGCGCCATCCACTGATGTTGATCTACGTAGCACTATCCAGGCCTACCAGCCTCGACGGCCTATACCTCACCGACGGGAAGGGTGACTTCAGGTTCCGACATGTCGTCGGCTCTATCGACAGACAATTTGCCGACGAAATGACCGAGGCATCCACGAATTCCAACAGCTGTACTGTACCTCATACACATGGACCCCTCGTCACTGCGATCACGACCGGATCCGATAAGAAGTTATGACCAGCTGTCGCGCTCTGATCACGGTGATGATGACCCTGTTCAAGAACTGTCAAGAACTACTTCCACACATGCACACGGGTTCGTGAAACGTGGGTGCGTTCTCAATCATAAGGGACAAGTATAAGCACTACATATCAGCTTACCGTTTCTGGTGTTGGTAATACCCGCTTTGCCGTTGGCAGCGTTACCGAACTGTAAACAACTAATTATATAACACATATGCGGCTCTTCAACCTATATGCGTGCGTATAAAATTGATACAAATCTCTAGCGTCCTTTTGTAACGTTTCGCTCACTAAAAAAAAGTTATGCCACAGTCACCTTCCCGCCGCATGCTTCGCATAACATAGACTCCCACGGTACGTGGGATCTGCCGAATTTTTTTCATTTTCTTTAAAGGGGCCCTGTAAGATTTTGCCAAGTAACCATCGAATTGCTTCACTAAAGGTGTTTTTTGCCTCACGAATCCTTTTTAGAATCCGTCATGTACGAGCGGAGTTAGCGAGATTTGACGCACGACCTTGAGCACTTTTTCTATTTTATTGCCTTCGAAAGCGCGGCTCACTTTCAGTGTGATGGCGAGCGCGCGCGCGGGCCCGTGGCGGCTACCCGCGGCGCCCACGGTAACTATGCAGCTCACGATGCAGTTCGGTCAATCTTCGTAAAACTAGGCGCCGGCCAATAGTGATAGGGAACGTCCGATCGATACAACGGACTGAGAAAAGAAAGATGGCTTTCGCCTTCGAGTCCTCTTAGGCAAATGCATAAGGGACCCTGCGAGTTTTTTTTTTGGTCTATGTATGTATGTATGTATGTATGTATGTATGTATGTATGTATGTATGTATGTATGTATGTATGTATGTATGTATGTATGTATGTATGTATGTATGTATGTATGTATGTATGTACGTATGTATGTATGTGTGTATGTATGTATGTGTGTATGCATGTATGTATGTGTGGGATGCGGAGTCGGTGAAAGGACGCATCCCAACATAAAACGTAACAACTGTTTATTAACGGAATAGCAGCAGCGGGGCGAGCATACCGACGCTGCGCTCAGTCGGGTAGCGAAGGAAGGAATACTTCCGAGCTTAGCGGCTCGGGTTTATAACAGCCGTCGGTGACGTAAGCCTCCGGTGACGCTGCGGTGGCGCTGTCCCTTATCGGAGGCGTGGTGCAGCGTACGGCCATGTCACGCCGGGCTGGCTAATGACGAGGCGGTGCCTGCGCCGGTTTGTGCGCAATGTGTCGCCACATATGTGTGTATGTGTGCATGTATGTATGTATGTATGTATGTATGTATGTATGTATGTATGTATGTATGTATGTATGTATGTATGTATGTATGTATGTATGTATGTATGTATGTATGTATGTATGTATGTATGTATGTATGTATGTATGTATGTATGTATGTATGTATGTATGTATGTATGTATGTATGTATGTATGTATGTATGTATGTGTGCATGTATGTATGTGTGTATGCATGTATGTATGTATGTATGTATGTATGTATGTGTGCATGTATGTATGTATGTATGTATGTATGTATGTATGTATGTATGTATGTATGTATGTATGTATGTATGCATGTATGTATGTATGTATGTATGCATGTGTGCATGTATGTATGTATATATGTATGCATGTATGTATGTATGTATGCATGTATGTATGCATGTATGTATGTATGTATGTATGTATGTATGTATGTATGTATGTATGTGTGCATGTATGTATGTATGTATGTATGTATGTATGTATGTGTGTGTGTGTATGTATGTATGTATGTATGTATGTATGTATGTATGTATGTATGTATGTATGTATGTATGCATGCATGTATGTATGTATGTGTGCAGGGCTGGGCAAAGATACTTTGAAATTGTATCGCGATACAATACAAGATACTCAGGCAAGAAGTATTGGAGATACAGATACAAGATACTGTCGCAATAATTGTATCCGATACGATACTTGGCAATTGTATCTTAAGATACTTCGATACATTATCAAATTTGTTATTATAGATCCATATAATGTAGCAGCAAACGCCTATGCGTGAAAATGTCTGCTTGAAAATTTCTTAACTGTGACCTATTTTGTTTCGCTAGAATGAAATGTCTCTTAGTATCTCGAAAGTTTTGCCCTTCTTGCTCAAAGTACATTAGTTTCCTTCCAAAACAACTTATTGGTGTTTGTTTTAGCTTGCTCATAGGACAACTCTATACACTTTGCTGTCAGCGGTTCTTGCTTGTTATTTTTGCAATTGATGGGAATCGCTGCTCAGCTGGCCGATCAGCTAGAGGGTTGCCATATAATCCCAATAACTTCAATAAGATGCCTTCGCCCGACTACGCAAATACCGGTATGGACTTTTACCTTGTCCGTAAAAGACAGTTTGCACATTACCGTATATCCGGACAGGTGTACAGCAGTAACAAGGCTGGTAGCGACATTTATTTTCCTTTCTTTGTTTTTTTTTGGGGGGGAGGGGGGGGAGGGGGGGTGTTGGAACGAATTGTGTATACTAGGGGTTTGAGACCTTTCACTAGCGGCCCGGCCCGCACACATGACCGTCTTCGTCTCATTTGTTTTTATTTTCTAAATAAGTATGTTCGTGAGCTGCACAGACATGACTGATCTCAAGCATTCCTTTCGTGAGGAACATGTGGTCACCATGTGCTGAAATATAACCGTGGAACAAAAACTCTATATTTCAGAATCCGCGTCCAGATTTCACTTGTTGTGTACATCGGTATCGATGTTTCTCGAATCCTGACTCCAAATCCCCTTCAGAAATGACCTACATATGAGATATGGGATCCTTTCAAATGCCAACGTCATTTTGTTCAAACTCTCTCCCACCATCTTCACTGTCCACGCCCTTGGAACTAAGTTTCGCGACGGCGGCCCGCTGGCTATAAGCTGAGTTTGAGACCCCTGGTGTTTACGTAGATGACGTAAAACTGCAATGAATTTTCATATTCTGCTTATCTGCTGGCGTAAAGGATTCTTTGTTGACAGACTCACTAACGTATAATCTTTTTGACAATTTTTCTTCAACGAGAGAACATGTGCAACACAGAAACATCTCAGACGTACTGTATAGTTCCACAAAGCGTCGCAGCACACCGCCGCTATTCGCGCTATTGCCAAAATAGAGAGGTGGTTGTGTATCAAACATTGACATTTAATGAGTACAGAAACACAATACAGAGGGCGCCCTTAGTAGCTATGAGCATGAAGTATGGTCAACTTACCTGTTGAGACAATAGAAAATTCAGTGCCTATGGAAAATTGCCTGAAACGGCTCGTTAAAACGCTCATGAGCAAAACAGAGCATTCAGTAAAACAACGTTTCTCGAATCCCCTTCCTAATATCTTTAAGGTGGCTCCTAATGATTTCCATTATTATAATGCAAACTCAATTTCGCTATTTTACTAAGCGGTAAGCAGAATGTTTTGTCTAAGGGTGTGCGAATATTCGAGTTTTGAATTCGAATCGAATAGTTCCTAATCGAATAATTCGATTCGACTTTCGAATAGCTAGTATTCGAAGTTTCGAATAATTCGACAGGACGAATATCTAAAACGTGACAAAGGCTAATGGTGCAACTTGGTTAGGGTAGGGTGGCTAAAACTTACGCTAACGTCGTCGTTCGTTAAACTTTCACTGACATCCTGGTACAAAAGCGAGCGCATGTTGATCTTAAAGGAAATGATGTCATTTCCGCACGTAGAAAAACACGAGAGAACTGTCAAGTCCTTCACAACTTCGCTCCTGAAAAGAAGGTACGGACTTCTTTCGTAGTTCGGTCGCATATGCCGCAAGCGCCGTAAAACAACCTCACTTTGGCCTGCGAAACCCTCGGTGATTGGCTTAGCATGTAAAAATTTGTTCACGTTGGGAAGTCACCACTGCTCACCGCACCACTAGTTCAGAAGCTCCCATCGTTCCGGCGCGCAGTTCAAACGCTGCTGTGAACGGGCGCCCGAAGACTTTTGGGCCCGGAGCATCCATGGCGATGAAGCACAGCTTGACCGTTGTCAGATGAGCCCTATTTCTCAACCATAGGGAAAGAAAACTAGGTACCGTACCCCCTCTGTTAGCCGTTAGGAAGTTAGGAGTGGCGCTGTTGACTAGAATGTCAGCTCTTCTATCAACATGCTTGCGCGCCCATAAAAGCTGAAACAAAAGCCACTCCCTAACAAGTGCGTAATGAAGCTCTCAGCACGCCGTAGCTTCCCTGATTTTTCCTTTCTATTGCCGTAGCTGGCGGTACACATTTTGTGCAAATATACTATTCGGTATTCGATTCGATATTCGATATTTTTGGCCACTATTCGGCACTATTCGATTCGAATTCGATTCGAGCTGAAATTTCACTATTCGCACACCCCTACGTGTATACTCAAGGCACGCCCACATAATTAGATATTTGTTTTCAAAATTGCCTTGGCAACGTGTAAATGTGTAAACAGTAGTAGAAATAAAGCAGACAACAGAATAAAGCAGATATCTTATTTTGGGAGTGCGTTACAAAAGACATACTGCAGTGACCAGACCGGAAAAACAGTGCAGAGACCTAGGTAATGTATGGGATGCAAAATGACAGCCCAGGAAGCACTTGTGCTAATAATCAAATTATGAATTCATAAATTCTTTGAATAAATACGGTACGCCAATATATTTTTTGTTCGGTAAACGCTTGCTCTTTTAGATCTAGCATCAGTACTAGTGGTGCTGAAGTTGTTAGAATCTTATTTGCATATAAGTTAATTCATTGCATGCAGGTCAAACTTACATTCACGAGATCCTTCCAATCGCTGATATATAAAATCCACGTGACGCAAAGCAACCCCATTCTCGCACGCATCACATTTCTTTACGGAGCAAGACGCAAGACGCAAGAGAATCTTCAATAACGACACTGTAGCGAGCCGCGAGGGATTCGGACCCCTCACCTAAACGCATCATTTGGACTCCGGGCCACCAGGGCCTTCGAGGTAACGAGGCTGCGGACGCGGCCGCCCGCGCGCTTATCCCCCGGGCACCTCACCCAGGCTCTTCCGGCTCAGAGATGCAACCGCTTCTGCGATTCAAAGAAATTCTGGCTCACTATTGCGAACGCCATCGGCTTTTCCCGGTCCCTGCTAAGGGCCTGAGTAAAGCCGATGAACGAACATTAAGGCGCCTGCAGACCAACACCTTGTTGTGTCCTGCAATAGTAAAACATTTTGACCCGAAAGTTGATGGGCGGTGCCCTCACTGTGGGGAAGTATCCGATAACTTTCACATGGTTTGGGCATGTCAGTTGAATCCTTCCATTCCCCCTAACCCTTCCCCTACTAGAGAGGCATGGGAGGCAGCCCTACTCAATTGCTCAGGCCTGGAGTCTCAACGGGCTCTAGTCCAACGGGCGCGGGTAGCGGCGTTGTCCAGCGGAGTCCCGGAATAAGGACTCCCCCTATGTAAAGGGTCCTTTTGGGCCTGCAAACTCTCATTCTATTGAATAAAAGTTTTTCACACACACACACATCAGAATTTGCGCGATAGACGCCGCACGCAGTCGAGCGCGCGGCGCAGGACAGTGGCTGAGAGCAAGTGTCGCGGCATTGGCGCAACTAAAAAGAAAAGAGATCGAGAAAAAGAAATGGTACGCGGGCTGGGCGTAGATGTCCGCGCGCTTGTCTTCCTCATCTCCTGCCCTCACTGGAGGACCCCGCAGAAAAATAAAATTGCGCCAGTGCCATATGGCTTATTCAGATGGCTTAGTGGCACCAATACCAGCTTGAGAAGCGGAGCTTGGTCAGCGATTATTGTTTCGCACGGTTGTGTTGCGATAGAAGTATCTTGCATCTTAAGATACACGATACATTATCGAATGTATCGGAAATACAGATACAGATACTCGTATTTCGAGACGTATCGCGATACAGATGCAAGATACCAATAGAGTATCTAAGATAGTATCTAAGATACATGTATCTTCGATACTGCCCAGCACTGTATGTATGTATGTATGTATGTATGTATGTATGTATGTATGTATGTATGTATGTATGTATGTATGTATGTATGTATGTATGTATGTATGTATGTATGTATGTATGTATGTATGTATGTATGTATGTATGTGCGCGCATGCTAGCCGCTGAGCCCTTTTTTTCCTATTGTTTGCCGTACTTCGCGATTCCTTCGCGAGCCCCACACTGATGACACGTATTCCCTCCGTCTCATCGATGACATCGATTTCACTTAGCGCCTCTTCTAAAGCGCTCTTTACTATTGATATGCACGCCTATAGCGTCAGAAATGAACCGGAAGCTTCTCTCACGAAGAGTTCTTGCGTAAGAGCTTTTTTGTGAATGTGAACACCGCGGTGTCTTCCCTTTCAGCGATGACCAGGAAAGAGAAACCGAGCACTCACTCACTCGTCGGTTATATGAGGGGGCGGTGTATTCTAATAGTGTTTTGTTTAGTGAAGAGGCGAGGTCGACGCTGGAGAGAAACAACGAAAGGCGCAAAAGGAGAAAGAAAACAAAAACGGGCGCCATAACTGGGTCAGACTCGTTTTTGCGCTTGCTCGCGGCACGTGTTCTCACTCGCGCTGGCGGCTGCGCGTCTCGACGTCGTCGACGCCCAAACGCGAGCGACGTCGGCGGCGCTGAAAACTTCGCCGCGATGCAGACGCTGCGCCGGTGAACTCGCACAGTGAGGCGGCGGGAGTCAGGTATAAGAGCGTATGAGACGAGGTGCCCACGGGAGCAGCAGCAGCAGCAGCCCGAAGCGGGTCAGGAAGAGAAAAGAAAACCATGAAAATGGAAAGGAACGAGTTGAACCAAAGGTTATGGCGCGGTTATCAGGGCCGCTGCGGTGTTGCTGCTTTCAAGAAAAAGAAAAAAAAAACGCCGAGAAATCCAGGGCGTCACGAGCGTCCCGGCGCGAAAAGGCGGGCAGAATGAAAGAGAGAGAGAGAGAGTGAGATAGATCCCGTGCACAGTGCCTCACACGCAAAGACGGTGAAAGCTCGTGGATCTCGCCCCGTTGTGTTTGCGTCGTGCACTAATATGCCAGACCTCGAATCGACCGCCTGCCATGATTCGCTCGTACAGCATTCAAAAGCTTCTGCGGCGGCATCGCCGGAGCCACAGAATTTCCGCGCCTCTATGAACGAAAGGCAAAATAAAAACAAAAGAAAAGAAAAAGAAAGGAAAATGAGAGGGAGAGAGTAAAATTTGAAAAGTGAAAGGAGGAAGCAGTGTGCTTGGCTTCTTTGCTTTCTCGTAAGACCTGGAAGTCCGATTCAGTCCATGTATACCGGAGAATATACTACGATGTCTGCGATGCTTTTGAAGTCAGCTACGTAACCGTCGAATGAAAGTAATGAAACAAAGAAAAACACTACATCAAAAAGAAAAAAAAGAAAAAAAAGTGGCGGCGAATTTCCGTAAGGCGCACTGTCGTATATAGTAATATTCGAAGCATTTAATGCAGTTAGGTGATGCATATTAGTATGTACACATGTATTATTCATTACGTTGCGATAAGAGCGGATGAGGAGTGGATAAGGAAGAGTGGATAAGCGAAATTATCCAGAGCTGCTGTTCTGCGAGTAAACACGGTGCATGACACGTCGCATACCTTACGTCGTTACGCCATGCATATTAGTCACGCATATGCTCATATCACAATTAAACATACGACCGCAACGGTGTCGTAATAGTCATTTCATATGACATACATGACGTGCAGAATGGCACCACATGTCATTCATACATGTGATGCACCCGCGACATGCCGTGTATGTACATTCTGATATAAGACCAATAATTGAAACAGCATTCAAACAACCCGGCGGTATCTCTAAGATAGATAGATAGATAGATAGATAGATAGATAGATAGATAGATAGATAGATAGATAGATAGATAGATAGATAGATAGATAGATAGATAGATAGATAGATAGATAGATAGATAGATAGATAGATAGATAGATAGATAGATAGATAGATAGATAGATAGATACTGTCGAAGAGTATCCGCCTTTCTACAAATCTCTCTCTGTCTCTCTCTCCTTATTTCGACGAAACATGCCTCGCAGTATAATAAAAGGATCGCTTTCTGTGGCGGTGGCGTTGACTGCTCTCGTTTCGCAGTACGCCGGCTTCCTTTCCTTCGTTCGCTGTCTATCCACCTGACGCAGCCGTACCAGGCAGTGGTAATCGCGGCAAGCGATTTTAGCGGCAGGCGCGCCCAAACTGTCACTCAGCGTAACGTCGCCAGAAGCGAGTGGCTGCGTTCACGCCCGCAGGCGTCGTGCAAACCTGATGGGGCAAGGACGGACCAGAGCAGCAGCAGCGCGCTTTGCCTCTGCAGCTGCAGCGTGCAGCGTCGCGCTGTGTAGCATTTGTTTTCTGTGTAGCGGCGAATCGAAAGGGAACTTGAAAGTGAGGGAGCAGGTTACACGAGGTTCTGCACTGCACGCGCATACGCGTAAACGTACGCGAGGAGGAAAAGCTGGTTTTT
The DNA here is from genome assembly GCF_013339695.2 of Rhipicephalus sanguineus. Classification (NCBI taxonomy): domain Eukaryota; kingdom Metazoa; phylum Arthropoda; class Arachnida; order Ixodida; family Ixodidae; genus Rhipicephalus; species Rhipicephalus sanguineus. The sequence continues at coordinate 122,320,617 of NC_051177.1, read as the reverse complement.
GCTAAATGTGGAACGCGAAATCGGGATACGTAATATCGCCGAATTCGTGCGCTACGAAGCGCGCGCAGGCGTGCACGATTGTTTGGTGTTGTGGAACTTGTTATAGCATATCGGTGCCGATCGTGGCACGTTTTTTTGTTTTGTTTTTTTATTGGCACGTTATAAGGAGATGTTCGCGCACAAATAAGGCGCATGCTATATACTCCTTAGCTCTTGAAGAGGCCGTACATATACACGGTTAAAAAATTACAGATAAGACAGCGTTCTCCCAGTAACACCCCAACATAAATGCGCAACAGATAAGATCTGAATAACACCATGACACTCCCATACGACGTGTAGAAAATGCAAAGAATAATGTACCCTTATATGAAGCTCTAAAGTCAGCAGGGGGCATCATGTTGATGAATTAGCGCGTACAGGCATAACAGTTAACATAGTCAAAAATCGCATATATGGACATACTCAGTGACGTTGTAAAACGTAACATCCGTAACATAAAGCACAACAGGCATATCATAAATATCAAGACATCATAGTGAACAGTCACATTGATATACATTGTGACGTCAAAACAAAAGAAAGATTAAATGCGATAACGGCCAAGAGTGCCACTATCTTCATACTGCTGCGCAGCAGCCGAATTCTTAACGACTATTCCATTCCACGAAGCGAGGAAGGATGCAATACACACGTACACATCAAGCATTATGCCTTAAGAGCAAGTCTAAATTAAAAAAAACAAACAAACTTTTTGTAACGTAAGAAGCTTCACTATTATTTCGGTATATTTGCTTATATGATAGACATGAACATTGTTATAACCTGGAAAGCGGGACATTGCATCGAAATGTGTTATCTTGAGCGGTTGTATTTGTTACGTGTAACATGTTGAAATTGTTTTGTATTACTATATGTTCGTTTTGCACAGTTCTCTATAGTATTACATAGGAGGCCCCGTCTGCGGTTTGTAACCTTGGGACGCCCTTCTGCATATTTACCTGTATTGTATTGTCCCACTATAACACTAATAAAGACTGATTAATTGATTTACTGATGATTGGCACATTCCCCTCAAGTCACTAAAGAGCACATATCAAGTACTTTGAATTTACATTTCGTATATGAAACACTGGCCCAGCTTTCAACTCTTCCGCACTTAAGTAACAAGTAAAAGGTAGCACAACGGACAACGTTATAACGTATCAGCGGATATCGGGACACTGCCACGTTCCTAGAAATTTGTGCTGCCGCATAAATGGGTGTATGAAAACGATTTGACCGTCGATCTTCCTTTTACCCTCGGTGAAGTTCACCGAGGGTATACGTGTATCGGTCGCTGAGAGAGGTATTTTGTCGCATCAGTACAAAAACTTGGTCTGTAAGCGCTCGTCGCCAATGACCTGACTATTATTAGCAGCCTGATTATTAGCAGGCTTTGCTAATAATATGTCCGACATCATGATTGGCTGAACGATTCTCTTACGAATGATTCTCGCGTGTATGACGTTTCAGTGGGTACGGGCTCATAAAACAACGTGTATAGGCCTGTGTTTCATGGGCAATAACCTTAAGTTGTTCATTCCAATAAAATTAAGCAAGGATAGAAAACTTATTGCTTTTGTTGCTCCGTCTAGGCTTGGCGCAGCACAAAGCACATACATGCAAACCCTCGCAATTTCGCAAATGCTTTGGAATCTCCCCCGTGATTTCCTGTATTGTCGATGGTTTTTTTTTCTTTTTTTTAGCTTTAAAGGGACAACATAGAAAAACTGATTTTTCTCGAATTGGTAAATTACCCTTTCACAATACCAAAACCTAACTCTGGCCACGTGAAGATCCGTGGCAAGCTAGAAGACGTGGCTAAAGAAAGCGTAGGTGGTGAAGCCACCTCAAGTTCCTGAACCAAAAGCAGTGACGTCATAGATTGTGAAAGCGTTTATACTAAGGCCTACACATCTCTTGATCGGTGAAAACCAAGCACGTCGTCCTCAGTGGGGATCAGAGACATAGCGTACCAAGTTTCAGAGCATTTTGTTAGGCCAACGTGGCCCAAATGCAAAAACACACATTGTAATCCGTGACGGCACGCTGACATTGATGGGCAGAGATTTCGGCACAAAACTGAAGAATGAAACTTCACACCCATGTTAGTTTTAATAATAAAACTATGCGCGAAGTTTTCTGTACCGCGGCGGAATGCAAATGCGGGAGGCTAACCGAAAACGATGTCTTATAATATTGTTTGTCGGGCATTTTCAATTTAAGAGGTTTTCGTTTATACGCAATCCACCGTATTAGGCACGAATGTCTTCGCTTATAGTGCTTTTCGCTTCTGCGCCTCATTCATATTCGCCTTGTTTGTTCTATGGCGAAAGGTGAAGCACCGTACTGCCTCCTCAATACTTGACCTTCGCCCTCTCTCCTGCTTTCCACTCGCGGCAAAGAATGGGGATATAGCAAGGACGATCGTTAAAAAAAAACAAAAACAAAACACGTCAGTTCTCCAGTAAATTATCCTGCCGTTGAACATCCCACTTCGCTCCGACTGATCGTTGCTTATCTCCGGTGTTCTTTTTTTTTTTTTCCTCGAACGCATTTTCGCACGAAAGAAACTGAACGGCCGACGCAGTCGCGTCTGGCATCTCATTCCCGCATCGCTCAATCGTTTCTTCCTTTTCTGATCGAAATAAGCCAACGGGCTATCAGAACGAGGCACGGTATGCGAAGACCCAAGCCTACTTATATATAGTACTACGAAAAAATAAAAATCTGCGAATCAGCACTGCGAAGCAGCATTGCGTGCTGTTTACGCGACGTCTGTCCCCCGTCAGCCGTTGGCAGAACACCGTCTATTGCCACCACCGCCAGTGAGACTCGCCGATGAGTCATTCAATGCGCACACACCTGCGCAGGGTTCTTCAACGTGCGCCCGAAGGGGTCATGGCAAAACCAGCGCGTGCGGCTGGTATTACGTAAAACACACGCGCGCACAGGTATACTCGCTTTGCGGCAGCAGCTTTTGAGGGTCTATCTAGTCAACGCGTAAACACGAGAGTTCCCGCAGCTATGGCAGAGACATCAATCAGTGTCCTCTCACGTTCATCGTTCAACTCTATAGCATATGTTTGCGCGTTCGCCGGACGAACGCGATGAGTTGGCGCGTTTGACTGCCGGGGGAATGATTCGAAGAGCCACGAATAAACGAAGCGGTATTCGTGAGATTGCGTCAAGGGGACGTCGTGCAAACGCTGCCGGTGCTGCACGCGGCGCTTCAGGAACGTTGCCTCCGATGTTTTCGCTGTGGCCGTTGCGCAACAGTAGCTCGTCACAATTGCTAGGGGAGAAATATGAAAACATGGGAAGATTAGGAGAGAGAACACGTAGCCAGAATGGGTTAGTTGCGGTTAGTGAGTGAGTGAGTGAGTGAGTGAGTGAGTGAGTGAGTGAGTGAGTGAGTGAGTGAGTGAGTGAGTGAGTGAGTGAGTGAGTGAGTGAGTGAGTGAGTGAGTGAGTGAGTGAGTGAGTGAGTGAGTGAGTGAGTGAGTGAATTAGTTAGTTAGTTAGTTAGTTAGTTAGTTAGTTAGTTAGTTAGTTAGTTAGTTAGTTAGTTAGTTAGTTAGTTAGTTAGTTAGTAGATTGACTGATTGGTTGGTTGGTTGGTCAGGCAGGCAGGCAGGCAGTTAGTTAGTTAGTTAGTTAGTTAGTTAGTTAGTTAGTTAGTTAGTTAGTTAGTTAGTTAGTTAGTTAGTTAGTTAGTTAGTTAGTTAGTTAGTTAGTTAGTTAGTTAGTTAAAGTGCATAGCTGGTGCGAATGTTAGAAAAGACCATTGAGCGATGTATAGGAATACGTTATGCGTAGACTATCGGAGTTCTAAAACAAGTGGCTATTTTGCGCTAGGCTTGTTCTTTGTACACATTCCTGCCTTCTCCACCTTTTCGCGTTAACATTACTATACGCTGCAATTTTGTCAGTTCGCACCTATACTGTATAATTGACGGGACAGTATGCACGTCGTTCGGGCGAGCACGTATTTCATGAGAACGAGAATAGTTAGAGAAAAAAAGAAAAAAAAAAACTAGAGAGTGCGTATACGTATCGCATGAGCGCTCCATCATCTCGCCTGTAGCGTAAACAGAAACGCGAGCCTCGGATGGCGATTTCCTGCTGGCGCGTTAAGTAAACAGGCGAGACTGGCTACAGCGCGTGGCGGCCTCTTGTCTCAGCGGCGTCTGCGCGAATGAACCGGCTAACAACCAACGTCGACGCGCGCTTTCACGGCTTTCACATCCAGGAAGCCCCGTCTGCGACCCACCGTGGCGCATGCAGTGAACGGGGAACCGGGCAATCACGACGCAGCGGAGCGAAAGGAAGCGAAGAGGAGGAAGAAGAAGGTAAGGACGGCGAAGGTGGCGGCCGAAAGGTGAAACAGCAAAAGAATAAAAGGCAAAGAAAAGCGAGGACAACTGGAGAGAAATGCCGGCCGGTGCGGTGTCACGAAGTTGTCTCGCGCTACGCGCGTGCAGGAAGCGCGCCCGCGTAACGCGACGATGACGACGATGAGCTCGCTACGACTCACCGCTCGCGTGCGCGCTGCCTGTCCGAGTGCCCTCCCGGACAAACACACACGCACGCATGCGCACAAACGCACGTTCGCACACACGCACGCACAAACGCACATCTGCCCCGCTCGTGCGAAGCAGTGCTGAGGGAAGACGTCGTCGTTTTGTCGGTCAAGTCGACGAAAGTGGCCCCGACCAGGGGCATGCAGCCGGAAGACCGTCCTCACTATACACTGTTTGGCCCGGATGGCGGAAGCGTGTGTACCGCAACTTTTACCTCTTTCTGGGGCTATGAAGAGACAATTGAGGAACACCTTCACTACCGCTTCCCATATCCTTCGACACTCGACGACGTACTCTCGAAGCTATAGACTCTGTCGTTTGAATGAAATACCACTTACGAAGGAAAAGGTCGCGAGACCTTCGTCTCCGCCTTTCAACGTACAAAGGAAGGGACAGGAGAGAGAGAGAGTAAAGCCAGTCTACAAAAACTCGTATGCTACCGTGCACTGAGGAAATGCATAGGAAAGTTTGAATGTTAGAGGTAGACAGAAAGAGAGAGGGAAAGAGGGAGAGGGGGAGCACACAGTCACGCTGGTCACAGTCACAATATCTCTATTGCTCTATAACCGCCGGTGCAAGTCTGTTGACTTCAGGAATCTGAGCAATGCGTTCGTCACCTTCACCCGCGATGTTCCAACATTGGAAAAGGCCACAAATGGCCTTTTCTTGTGGCCTTTTCCACAAATGCCAACAAATGGCCACAAATGGCTAGGGCTTCTTAAATTGGGCTTTACAAACGCCTGTGAAGTGTTAGTGAATGTTCTGTGTGTTCACATCAACTTCCCTTTTGTTATCGTTCTTACTTTTCCTTCTTCTCCATTCTATCTGTTATGTCTCCTTTCCAACTCTCCCAGTGTAGGGTAGTCAACCGGCTGCGTCCTTGGTTAAATTACCTGCCTTTACTCATTCGTTTCTCTTTCTTTCTCTCACTCTCTCCACATGCTGGTTCTTGCTTCTCTGCGCCTTCTTCGCCACCCCAACATGCATACCGTAGTGTCCATAACTGACCTAACGCAATAAGAACATAAAACAGAGATTCACAGAGCTATGGAAACTTGAAGTAATTAACGCTGGTCAACATAGACTTGAAAACAATTAACGCTGGTCAACATGGGGCATATAATTACCGTTTAAACGAGGGAACCTTTCTGTTTCAGGGCCTTGACCAAGACGGATCCTTTTCTCGAAACGTCATCTCCAGCCTGAGACACCCCTTCTTGGACCACTGTATTTAACCAACCAATTCACCCAGAACCATTTTCTTACATTTGTTTATACACTGGTGCTTCCATTCTTCGACTTCTTTCAGTTCGCGATTGCACTCGAGCGCTTAATTTAGCTAAAGTGAAGACAATTAGTAGGAGCCCGAGTAGAAGATACCTCACGGAGGAGTTCTTAATTGCCTAATTAGGTTGAGTCGGTAGGATTACCGTGACTATTTCTTTCGTACAGGTTCTTCCGAATTGCTAATCCAATCAGCGTTTTACAGACATCTCTGATGACTTTAAACCACTGAATTAAGGAATACTGGATGAGGAGATGGCCGATGTTGTTGGTGTTCCCGCAACAGGATATGACTCGGGACCGTTTATGTGTGACTCAGGCCCGTAACCAGGGAGGGGGGGACTAGGCCCCCCCCCCCCCCACCCGAAATTTTGGTGAAGTACGTGTTTTTATCAAAAATAATAATTAAAATAGGTGTTTTTTTCAAATAGTCAAGGTTTTCAGCAAGTGCACCCCCCCTCCCGAAATACATTCCTGGCTACGGGCCTGGTGCGACTGATAAAGAAAATAAAGGAATTCCTATTTCTAATCCCAAAATGAACCTTCTGTGTTTGTTTCAGCACGCTACTTGGAGCAAAATCTGATAGAGCGTATGCCCGCAGAAAGGTATTCTTTAACGAAATATTCACACGACACATACTTAGATGATGCATATTGGGATCACGAAAAGCACGACATTTAAATGCCATAACACGAATAGATTTCATAGAGTTGTAGCAGTAGCAGAAAACCATATTTGTTATGTTTGCTTATAAGTGTACACATTGTACTGTTTTTTGCGATGTTCTTTCTGGAGCACATGCCTCCCCGCGTTTCCGAAATCAACACTGGCAGCGACACCTTGTGGTGTTGTGTGCAAACGTGATACGTTAGAGGGATTTCTTCTGCTCCACGCAGCAAGAAAAAGTGGCTGCAATCTCTATGGTCATACCAAATTTATTTCCCCTAAGCCAATTTCGACAGACGGTCCCAAACAGATGGGTTCTAATTTCTCCCGTTAGACCCTGTGTAGTACTTAATTCTATATCAGGCCTCTTACGTGGTGCTGCTTGCAAGTTTACCAATTATTTTCCCGTGAAACTTAATACATATCCAAGCGACAAGTATTCGTCGACCAACTCAGGGCCGTCCAGTAGGGCCGCGAGGCGACGCTGAGACAAGATTTCGACGTCCCATTGTGGGAGACCTGAGCTCGGGTCGCCACAAGCCCTGCAGGAAAATGCAATAAAGTTGCAACCAACCAACCAAATGTCGTTTTAGTCGCTCTTTTGGCTTTTCCTCTCCAATTTTCTCCCACGTTCATAGGTGTGCTCCAAGTGACTTTCTGAAAGGTTTCTTTCTGTGCGTGGAGGTTTTATCAATGAAGAAAGGAAAAAAAAAACACAATTGTCGATAGCCGTTCACATTCCGTGCCATCTGTATAACCACAACCAAGTAAACGTATCCAGATATAGGGCTATAACTATATGCATCGGTCACGCACTACCCGTGTGTACGTGTGTGTCCCCATCTCTGGCGTGCACGTCTCAACCAACATCGACAGCGGCAGAAAATGCCAGGAATGAGTGCTCTCTCCCTCTCTCGTTCAAAAACACACACACACGTACACACACACGCACACACAAACGCACACACACACACACACACACACACACACACACACACACACACACACACACACACACACACACACACACACACACACACACACACACACACACACACACACACACACAGAGAGAGACGCACATACACACACACACACACACACACACACACACACACACACACACAGAGAGAGACGCACATACACACACACAGCCAGCCGACGAAACATGAAAGTGTGTAACCCGGTCTGTCGGCTCTCGTCTCTCTCCTCACTGACGGCGGCGTCCGCAACGGTTTCTTTTTTTTTTCTCGCCGAAAGATACCGCGAGACGTATGCAAAAAAGAAGCGCGTCATCAAGACGGAGAGGAAGGGGTGAAGATGACGAAGAACGGCGCGAAAGGGTGACGAGGGAAGGAGAGGGAGCATCGCGTCTCACACAACGAGGTCAGAAAAGCACGCCGGCCAAGAAAACAGGCGCCGACCGCAGATGGCGCGAGAGACAACCGCCCTTCACAGGCCGGCTGCCGTCGCCAACTAAGACTCCCGAACGCCTGCTTGGTCGCTTGCCGTGAAGACTGTGTTACGTCTTTCCTGGTGTATGCGCACGGCAGACGGGAGGGCCAAGCGAGATGCGTCTACTAAAACAAACAAGAAATCGCCGAGGCAGACACGCGCCTCACTCCGAGAAATTGGTGCGGTCTACGACAGTGACTAGATGAAAAAGCCCGGTGCATCAGGCAACGCACAAGCGATATTCGAATCATTACACACTGTCTCGGAGAAAATACAGTGTGATGCAGCGCTGCGGGAGCCGCAAGGATGCTGTCAGCGATATAATAAGAGTTCGAAATGAACAAAATTGTTCCCGTTTTATCCATGTACGTACACCCCAGAGCCCTGCTATTGTTTCACAGCATATTGATTGCACACGATCGAAATCCACGAGTCCATAGTTTATTATGTAATCAAATGCGCTAACGCACTTACGTTCGTATATGTACTTCAGTAAGCATATGCTCATATGCTCGTATGCTTCAGTAAGCATATGCATATGCTCAGTAAGCGTATGCTTCGACACTCGAAGATCACCGTAAGAGCACCCGTGGCTACGCCTCCCTATGTATGCGTGGTTTGGTCACCTCGGCGTCCGTATTTAGGTCTCCTGGCACTGGAACCACGGTTTTTCTGTGATGAGATACTGTTCCCTGCAACTGCCCGCGTATCAGCGTGTTCCAAATACCTATGTGATTTTGTTTGCAGCTCTTGTGTGTACAGAACATATCTATAGCTGTACAGAGGGCGCCTGCTCGAGGTATATATAGTTTCTTCTATATAGACTAGTGCAATTAGAAACAAGTATACAACTCGTGGATGTCTGTATCATAACAACCTTCGTGCTCATCAACGCCTCGTATCTGAATTCAGACACTCCGCAGCTGACAGCTCAACAGCTCGTCCGGCGCTGCACAGATTTAAAGACACAGTGCCTTGTGAACGTGCTTTCCCGGCCGACTTCTTTGCACTTTAAAGCTTAGAAACTTCGGCGTGGGCCGAAGAAGAAAAAAATTCAGAGAGGGGAATAGGTGCACCTACAGACGGCGCGCGTGGTTTGAGATGCGTTCTCAAGATTTGATGTTGCCCGCACTGGATGCAGACGACGGCGTGCATCGTGACCCAGAAATGCCGTATAGGAAACCCGGCTCTGCAGGTGGCGCGGCGATCCGTCTTCTCTCTCGTCTTATAAGCTGCTTATTTGTTCGTCCGCAGCGTCACTTTGTGTCTCTATACCAGACAGAAACAGGTAGCGCACGCGTGCGACTTCACTGTCTGGATCTGCTACTTTGGATTCGCAATGGGCTACTTTTTGTACATGGCGGATTCTCTCGCTTCGGATCGGTCGCGATTCGTGAGGAGTATTCGGGCACTTCGCGATATGTACCGCTGCTGTCGTCAGGCTTCTCGACGAGAGAATAGTATTTTAAGGCGAAAGCCTAATATGTCTCATCGAGGCGATAAATCTCGAGATTTGGTGGGGTCTGACGAGGCATCGCGAGACAGTGGCGTTAACACAGATGACGCGAAAAAAAAAGAAAAGTTGGTCAGAAGTCCCGTGATACTCAAGTGTGCATATGTGGGTTGACGGTGTTTAGAAAGTCCCGTGACCGCAGTATCACATGGCGTCATAAATGCCATCACCCTGTGACGTCATAATGACGTCATAACACGACATCGTCGCTTGGTCCACAGGCGGGCTGATCAAAAGTGCAGAAAGCTTGCAATGCCTCAGATCCCAGAGGCTGTGCGAAACCACGTTAGGTACAGAAAGTTTTCGGGAAGGGGGTGGGGGGGGAGTGAATGCAATTCACTGAGGAGATAAAGAAGCAGAATAAGACGTTGAATTTCGCCTCCAAGACGTCTTTGGCGAATTCGCAAGGGACCGTATGAGTCCCAATATTAAGGCTGATTGGATAACAGAACGCGACACGCCAGCGGATTCGGACTTAATAGCAGATTTTGCGAACCTGCGTAGACAGCAAGACATAGCATATAAAATAAAATAGACGGAAGTCTCCGGTTAGACGCAAGCCCATGAGGCACCAATGAAAGGTAAAGTAGGAAATGACGTGTTCACGCACGTGAACCAATAGGTAAACAGCCCTTCACTTCCGGACGGATAGGTGCATGGTATGGGTATAGGGTGTCCTTTACAACGTACAATGTTCAGATGTATATTGTTTTGTTCTATGAACAACATAAATATAACAGTATTATTCGGCCCGGAAAGCCAGTGTACTATAATGTACCGGGACTTTTCGGCTTATGATATCACATGAATATTACCTCGACTGCGAGAGAACAAGAAGTTTTCGAGCCACGGTACAGATGGATGGAAATAACTTTAATGAGAGGTCCTCAGTATCGGTGTAGATAATCAGAACACCACCACTACCCAGCTTCAGAAATGCTATCGTAAGTAACTTTTCGCATTTCATATTCGTATTTTGTATAACTTCGGTAATATTATTGTCTAAATATGGTTGATAAGTGCCCCTGCCATACTGAGACGGATGAAATTTATTAATGCTTCATATGTGAAACACGAGCAGCTCTCCGTCATAGCCACGTGCCGTACAGTAGAGGCTTCAACAATAACGACAAGGCTTAATTTAGCTCATTACAAAGCATGCCGGGAACTGCTCCTGCCCCAGCACCTCATTTAAGGAGTGTGAGAAAAGTTGGAGAAATAAAGGTTATGCGTAAAAACGGTAAGGAACTGCGCGATTGACGGAACACAAGAAGAAATAGTACACAGGACAAGCGCAGAAGTGTACTGCATGCTTCTTGTGTTCCGTCAATCGCGCAGTTCCTTACCGTTCTAATGACATACCAACTATGCCCCCAACGCACTTTAATTGAGTTATGCATAAAGTTCACGTCGTCCTCGTTCATGAGTACCGCGCTAGGTGGCTGAACAAGACGACTTGCACAGCAAGGTGAAGCAGTGTCCGGCATCCTGCGATCCGTACCAGGCACAAGGGCGTCCGCAGAACTTATTTCAGGGGGGTGCAAAGGGGGGGGGGGGAGATCCAGCACTGACAGCTTTCACTGCCGTGACATCACCTGCAAGATTAATCAGTAGTGTGCAACGTGCGAAATTGGTTAAAAATAGAGAAGGCCGGGACCTGAATGTGCTAATCAAGCTGTGTAGCTCATTGCTACCGCATCGAAAAATATTATCCGAAATTCCAGGGAGGGGCAGCTGCCCCCCCTTGCTCCCCCCTCCGGACGCCCATGACCAGGCACCCTATCAGGCATGCACCATACCGCACAAGTCCGGCTACACTCGACTAATGACGTTGATTAGCGGACATGCCATATAAAAAGGATGGCAGACATTATTGAATGGTCCCCGATATATACTGCCACTGAAAGGGAAGGGAACTGCGGCCACTTTCGTGACATTTTAGAGAGATGCGACTATAGCTTGGTGAATTAACCGCATGATTATGAATGCTGGCCATGGTATACCTTTACATACAGGGCCTTGTGATCGCGTGAGGATAAAAAAATAAGGTACATTAATCGCCCAAAGTGAACAAAGATATTTACAAGAGGCGTCGCGCTGCAGCAAAGTGCTCACGAAACGACAAATTAAAAAAAAAATTATTTAATTATTTTGCTAATGAAAGTAAACGGTTGTTCAAAATGTTCACGTTACTGAGATGATTATCAGAACCGTATGCAAGAAGTTAAAAAAAAAGAGAGAGAAAGAACAAGTATGAACTCGCAGTTAAAGCTACTCTGTTTTTGCCTGCCAAAGCAAAATGCCGTTTTGGAGTATTCTGGATTAGCTTTTGACCACCTTTCTGTTCTTTAACAAACACCTGAATCTAAGTACACGAGTCCAGTTGCATTTCGTCGTCATCGAAATACTTTCGCATTGGCCGGGCGTCGAACCCGCGTCCTCTAGAGCTTAGAAGCTAAGCCAGAGCTACCACAGCGGGTCGACAAGCAATTCTATGTGCGAAATCACCTTTGTGTTGCGAATCGTTTCGAAATGCATGTTGCTGCACTCATACATTTTCAATAGTTTAATTAAAGTTATTTCTTTTTACACCGACACGATTAGATCCGAGCAGCAAGGCGACGAAGCTATGATTCTAACAAACTAATGTTAAGGCATTTAGAAAGTAAAATTTCTTTGTCGATTCACGAAAGTGATCGCTCATGCTATCAAAAAGTTCGACGGAAGAAAAGTTCGAGAAGCGTTCAGTTTCAGTGTGACGTCACCGTACCGTGGAGGCAACCTCTTCACTCACCAAGTCACGTGCAACAGGCGTGACACCTTGCACGTATAGCGCGGTTCTCGTGCGAAGAAATGAGAGAACTTGTACGCAGCCTGTACTCTTTCTAAGATTTTGTGTCTAAATATCACTTGGTATTCTCACCAGCGTCCGATCATTCCCAGCATTCACGGTGGTGAAACCGAGTTGCGTGACGTCAACAAGGCGTTCTCACGTCTGCACGCAACCTATAGGACCGGTGATGCCACAGATCAAACCAGACGTGTTGATTGTGGTTTCGATGTCGTCATAGACGTAATGGGCGAAATAGCCACCTTCACTGAATTGGCAAGGTCAGTTAGAAGGCCATTGCCAATGGACCTCTTGGCAGCGTAATGTCTCTCATAGAATACTGAACAAAAAAAAATAAGATAACATATACAATAGACGCAAAAGGTATGCGACTGGCGTGCTCCGAATACGTCGAAGGCGTTCTTGTGAAACCAGATGAATGCTATCAATCGAGCGATATAAGATACCTTCAACGCTCACAACAGATAGCGATCGAGAATTCCGAACCATCGCGTTATTCAGCACAGCGCGAGCATCGTTCTCTTCATAATGCCATTCCAGATGATTCAACGTCGATTTCATGCAGACTCAAGGACAGGGCTGAACTTGAGCAACATTATACTTTTCACTTGAGGATTCTGGCAGTGGATGAACGCGGAAATTTCGAGCCAGAACGAACGCTGGATTAATTTTTCATGCTGTATACAGAGTTCATTAACGTGCGTCGAAATTTACCTTCACCGAAGATGAGCGCCCAACGAGGAAGTGTTCGCGAAGTTCAATACGCATGCGTGAAAACATACGTAAGCTTCAACCTGGCAAGGGCGCGTTGCTCTTGCCAGGTTGAGTGAGTGAGTGAGTGAGTAGGTGAGTGAATTAGTTAGTTAGTTAGTTAGTTAGTTAGTTAATTAGTTAGTTAGTTAGTTAGTTAGTTAGTTAGTTAGTTAGTTAGTTAGTTAGTTAGTTAGTTAGTTAGTTAGTTAGTTAGTTAGTTAGTTAGTTAGTTAGTTAGTTAGTTAGTTAGTTAGTTAGTTAGTTAGTTAGTTAGTTAGTTAGTTAGAGTGGTTTTCTATATGCCCACAATTCGGTGCACACTATCGCAGAGAAGCGTCACACGGGTCCATCTGCAGATGCCAAAATACTTAGTCAGTTAAGAGACTCTCCTGCTCGAAGCAATGTTTTGTAGCCATGTATATATATATATATATATATATATATATATATATATATATATATATATATATATATATATATATATATATATATATATATATATAATGTAACAACTTCAAACACTACACTTGTGAATTGCAGTGTGAAGAGGTCAAGAGCATGCGCGCTATTTAAGACCTTCTAATAACAACAACAACAATTTAAAAAAAAATATCGGCTTGACTATTCACTTACGATAGACTACCTTCTATTCCCAGCTCTATTGTTTTGCTCAGCGCTAGTCCATCGGCATAGGGGAAATAATTTTGGGGAGTGGTACAGCGGCACTAAACTTACAGCGGCGAATATTAAGGAAACAAGTTATTTGCCATACCAGTTTTGCGACGGCTGCTCTGTATATGTCATAAAAACTGCGACGTCCTTACAAAAAATAGGTCCTCCCCACCACATTCCCTCCCATCTGCGCAGCGCCCGTATATTTTACGGCGGGAATCGATAGACGTTTGAAGGCCTCACCGTTCGAGTAAGTTCTTGCGCTCCTTCCATGACTTTGGGGCAAGTATTTGGTAAAACACGTCACAAAATGGTGAAAGATACGGCGAAGACATGCAGTATGCAGCTGTGCTCACGAGCGCATGCGCGTGAAGTGGGCAGATTCGCAGTGGCGCGCGGCGTCGGCCGGCTACACGTATAATTGCGGCAGCAGGCAATCGTCAGTAACTGCGAAAACCGCGAGGCGAAACGCGCCTGCGTGTGTATGCGTGCAATGTGTGTGTAAATGTGTGGCGCAGTCGTTATATGAACGAGCAATCGCGTTTCTACTGTTGTAGGTAAAACGAGAAGGTTAAAATGAAGGTAACGCGCATTGAAGGGACCTGGTTACCTTACAACACACCAATGAGCACACGCCAAAATAAGGTAACACGCGGCTTCTCCTCACATCCGTGGTGGCGTCATTGAAAGGCGGAAGCGGCGGATCTCGCAACGACGTCACAGCCTTCAGAGAGATTGCAGTTCAAGGTCGCGATAACCACTTATTAACTGGCGGAAAACGCGCGACGTACTGGCTCTTGAATGGAGAAGATGACAAGGTTCGCTTCCGTATACACATTGAACGACATGTGTTGTTGTGAAGCTTGTAATATTGAGATGAATGCCCAAGGTGAAGTTGGCGCAAGCTTGCCTCACAAAGTCGACAAAGAAGTGCGTTTCACGTTGCGCAGGCTCTGGTTTATCCACAGAGAATCTGCCAAAGCGTCACATCACGACCACGTGGTGATGTGATGAGGTAAGCAGAGCTATAATAGATAGATATTCATCTCTATCCCTGCTAGTGACGTTTTTGAAGTGTGACGAGAGCGGTTCTGAGATAATCTATACACCGAATTTAGTTGCGCGAAGGTGGTAAGCTTCTGAGAACGGCTTTGACAGTATCTCGGCCTCTAGGCATAGAGAAATTTAGAAGTAAGGAGCGGCCACTCGAGCCGTTTCGCGGCCGAGCAAGCAAGGGTCTGAACACCCGACAGATGGCGAAGCTATGCGCGCTTCCACTCGTGAGTCAGCATCACTAACAGCCGCCTCAGGAGGACCACCGAAACGCGGGTTGGGCATTTAATTTTTGCAAAGAAAAAATCTTACTGGTGTGTACAATCCCCCATGCCGGCTATATATATATCGTGTCCTGCATGGGGCATTTAAAGGGGCCCTGAAACTCTTTTTGAGCATTGTCAGAAAACGATGTCGATCGACAGTCGAGGCTCGCGAGAACACGCGAGCCAAACATTATAGCGCAGCACGCTGCCTGGAATATACAATTATTTATCAAAGTCAGCTAAAAGTCGCTCCCTCTTCTTTCTATAAATGATGCCATATACCCAAATTTCCGCGCCATATACCCAAAGTCACCGCCATTGCATGATTTGAGCATTGTGAGCTGCATAGGTATACCGTGGCGACCGCGTGCTCGCTGGCACGAGAGGAGAGAGAAAGCGCTTGAAGCGTGCGACAAATTCCTGTAGCTCCGCTCGTACGCGACGGATTCTAAAAATTTTTTTGCGGCATGTGATTCGACAAGCGCCATGCGCTAATAGGGAACCCAAGCTCAAGTTTGCGGCGCGACGACAGCGCCGCGCTGCGGCTCTGGAGAGACGTTCTAGCGCAACTGGGGGCAAGCGCAGCCGACTGAACCTGTTTGTCGGCAGCGGGAACACGCGCGCGCGCCCGCTGCTCAGTCGGTGCGGGGAACTGGGGCGCCGTGCCGACAGCTTGGCACGCTGAACCGAGAGGCTTGCTGTGCGAAGCTGCATTTCCACGTTGGCAGAAGCGACCACACAAGCGAGGTCCGAAGCACTGCGGTGTCGTGGCCTGCCACAGTAGTGCAGACAACACCAAGGCACGCGATTCACGTGTGAAACTATATCGGTTCCCGTTTGTTCACGAAAGTACATGGCTGCTACTGTAAGCATGCCATATCAAAACAATCATATGATTCGTAGTCCACACCGCAGAACATCGAGAGCGTGTGCGGCTTCATTTCGGAGTGCATGTGGACCATTATTCATCTTTAACATGACAGAATGAGACTTACCTCGAGGTATACGTCCTACACGGTGTAATCGCGACTTGGGAAATACATTTCGCTTTGAGTCGGGCGTCGTTGTCGTCGATCGTCTGCTCTGCACCGTAAACGTGATTGACGAGCCTTTCTCCTTTTATCAAGTTCGCTTTTCGGAAGTTCCAGTCAAGCTTGAGGATCCTTTTGAAGCCGCACTGCAAGCGGTACATTCTGAGGCGCCGTAAGTGCACCGCGAGAGCTCTGCACGTGCACGAAAGCGAGCGGCAGCGCATTGGAGAGAAGGGAAAACGCACGTTGCTTGCACCCAGTTTTTATTTTTATGCCAGAGATGACAGTGCCTGTCAAGAGCAGCAGCGCCGCTAAGCGATGCTTGGGGAGCCTACTGAGACTATTCTATTGTAACTCAGAAAAGTGTTGCAGGGCCCCTTTAATGCATTACCACTAAATTACTAAAGCTTGCATAGAAAGTGTTCTGTTTATACATTTGTTTCGCACCGTGGGTGCAACGCATTCATATGGTTTAGATGTACACGTAGTCACATTTATAGAGCATGATTGTGTAGCCCAGTGGTAAAGGCACTCGCCATTGGAACATGAGGACGTGGGTTCAAATCCCAGCAGCGGAAAGAAAATATTTCTTGTTTTAATAACTTGTTTCTTTACGGCGACTATCGTCCCAAATCTCGGAACACATTATCAGTCTGACCAGCCGCTCGTGGCGATGATAGTAGAGCAGTATTTCGGCCGCAGGGCTCTACGGGAGTGTCCACTCATTACGTAAGTAAGTGCAGCGCCGTGGTTTGTGTCTTTTCATCATCCCGCCTTTTAGCGCTGTTTTCTACATTTGAACGTAAGTATATTTCAGCAGTTAGGCGGGACTACACCACGCGTGAGCCAGAGTAGAACTCGCGATGCTGTCTGACTAGCAGACTGCAGAGCGCTGCACTGTGTACTTGCCTCTGCGCACTGTAATGTGCACATAGACACGAAGCAAACATTTGATTACTTTGTCGCAGAAACAATATCATGCACAGTTAGGGGGTTGTCGGCCATTCTAATAAGAAAAAAAAAAGTGCTATGCGAAACACGATGTCATCAATCATCATTCTGCGGTGAAGCGACGCACTCGCTACGCATCTGTAAGGCATTATGTACTCTTTGTTGTGTGGCTGATGACGATGAAGGATTATGGCTGAGCCCTTTGTAATGGGTGGTAATTTTGCAGTGAAAGCACAAGACGTACAAAACTCCCCCTCAAGGGATAATCGTGCGAGCGTGGTCGGCCACGCCCTGTATGCCAAAGTACAAGTCGAAGGCACACATCCCAACTCCGGCGGAACACTAGACAGTTTTAGAATTGGGGACCCAAGAAATTTGCGAGCCGCCAAGACGCATACGCAGAACCCAAGCCACTCTCGGACTCTTGCGCTCGCGTTGTCCCAAGACTCTGCAGCGCCTTCCTTTGGGCGGCAAAGAAAACCGCAGAGCGCGAGACCTCAAGAGAAGAAATTAAAGAAGGTGCTTTGCAATGGCACGTGAAGAAATGTCTCACGTTTCCTGCGGGCGTCGATTCTGGTCATTATAAGATAAAACTTCATTTGGCTCTAGTTGGTACATATTCCTGAGGCTAAAATTACAGCGCAAACGCACTTCTTTCTCCCTTCTTACTTCTTTTTTCCTTCTTTGTCCCAGCGCCCATCTGAATATGATTTCATGTCTTCGCGTATCTAATAGACTATCATCCTTGTTATACGTTTTGGTTTAGAGCTATTGTGTGCGCATGTGCGGTAAGGTTGCCTTAGGTTTATACATGCATTGTATAAAAGAATAGAGCAGTTGTTAGTCAGCGCTTGTGTAGCACGTTTATTTTCTTCGTGGATGTCTTGCGTTTTCGCTGTAATTTTAGCCTCAGGATTCTGGTCGCGCTGTAACATACATACTGTGATTCCGGTTCAGCCGTCTCTTTTTCTTCCCTCCTGTGGCATAAGCCTACAAGAGCCAAAGCGTTCCCACTAGCTCGCGCCACCACGAGCCACGGGACGCTCTTCTTTTAGATGCGAAGTATCTTAAGGCCGAGCTCAATTCGGTGGTGTGCGGCGTGACCACCCTTACTGCGCATGCGCATACCCTCTCCACACACCTCCTCTCCATTCACCCTCTCCACTTTCCCTCTCCCCTTCCCCTCTCCACTTTCCATCTCCACTTCCCCTCTCCCCTCCCCTCTCCACTTTCCCTCTCCCCTCCCCCTCTCCCCTCCCCCTTTCCACTCTTCCTCTGAAACGCGGGCTAGGCATGCCGAAATTCTCTCCTGCGCAACGCCGCGATGAGCGCGACCACATGCGCGTCCCCTCCCCTTCTCTCTCCTCTCCTACGCTGCCCCCCTCTCGCCCGCCTGTCGACCGCGTTCCCCGCTGGCCCTGTGAGAATTAACGGCCAGGCTAGATGGAAGATACGACGCGCGTAGCGCCCCTCTTCGCGTTCCACGACGCGAGGTCGGTAGCATGCCCAACGAACGCCAACGGAACGCGATCGTGCAAGTGCTCCGGCTTCGCATCGCCTCATGGTTATAGTGTACTAGAACAATTTCTAGTACACTATACTCATGGTCCCCTTTAGCGGGAGATGGTGTAATTTTTCCTTGGCCGACTGGCCACGAGTGGCGTGGCGCTACAACCCCAAAATGGAAAACTAGCGTGGGTCTCCGTGGGGTCGCCAGCGATACGACGAAAACGCAGCGCGGGCGGCGATGCAGCATGGCCCGCGTCTCGCATAATTTTAATTTCACCACGTGTGGCGCCCCATGCGCTTCATTCTACTCCGCGTGCGTTTGTAGGCTGCCGTTAGTATCGCTGGCGAACGAATGAGGCATGGCGTTCCAGGTAATAAAGAAAAAAAAATGAGGCATGGCGTAATTGTCTAAGGCAGCGAGCTGCGTAGCGAGGGTCACAGGCAGGTTCGAAGCCTCGATCGAGCGCTCCAGAATTTTTTTCTTCTAAATTATTTTTATTTTATGGCTTTTATTTATATATACATACATATACATAGCCGGGACGCGCCGGCGACGACAAAAATCCGCCGAGACTGTCCATATATTTGTTATCGCAACGAAAAGATGGCTTTCGCCTTCCAGCCGTATTAGGCAATTACCTATGGGACCGCATGACTTTTTGACAACTTACTATGCCACCAAAATCATCTGCTGTTATCACATAACAGCTTTCATTATAAAAAAGGACTCGAACTGTCCTGGCACGGCGTCCTATAACGTCTGCGCAAGTGTGTGCTTGCGCGCGTACGCGAAGTCTGAGAAAGAGTCAGGACGCGGTTGCGCCCGGATGTCCGACCTTGGCATACAGTGGCACATTGGCCTTATGAGAGAGTGTCCTTCGCTTCAGAGGGGCGGGGTCTATACAGGTCGAACGAATTGTACGGTATGCCGTCGCAATGAGAGAGAGAGACAACAGCGTCAACGCAACGCATAGGCACCCTGTGCTGACCAGAGGGCGCTATGTAGCGCCCATTTGTCACACCAGTGTCGCCGACATCGGCTGCCAGCTGGAAGAACAAAATGAGACGACATTAAAAAATTCGGCAGATCTCACGTACCGTGGGAGTCGATATTATGCGAAGCATGTGGCGGTTAAGTGACTGTGGCGTAAGATTTTTACATAGCGACACGTTATAAAATGACGCTAAAGATATGTGTAAATTTTATACGCGCACACATATATATGTTGAAGAGCCTCATATGTGTTATATAACCAGTTGTTTACGGTTGGGTAACGCAGCCAATGGCAACGTGGGTATTACCAACACCAAAAGCGGTAAACTGATATGTAGTGCTTATACGTGTCCCGAAAACGCACGCATGTTTCACGAACCCGTGTGCATGTGTTAAAGAAGTTCTTGGCAGTTCTTGAACAAGGGCATCATCACCGTGATCAGTGAGCACCAGCAGCTGGCCATGAATTGTTGTAGGATCCGGTCGTGATCGTGGTGACGAGGGGTCCATGTGTAGTGAAGTATGTGGTACAGTAGAGCTGTTGGAATTCGTGGATGCCTCGGTCATTGTGTCGACAAATTGTCTGTCGACAGAGCCGGCGACGTGCCGGAACCTGAAGCCACCCTTCGAGTTGGTGAGGTATAGGCCGTCGAGGCTGGTAGGCCTGGATAGTGGTACGTAGGCCAACATCAGTGTGTTTGTCGTATTCGTAGACTATACCTGGGCGTATGTGGCCTACGTAGCCTAGTCTACCAAGCGGCTCTCAGTCAATCTGACATCGTCCTCGGTAAGCATGAGGCCATCGCACAGCCTCCTAAGAAATGAAGATCGTAAGAAATGCTGCGTCGTTCTGGCGGTCTAAGTGCACTTTACGGTGCGATGATGTGAATATCATACATAACTTTCGTTGATGTATTCCACCTGGGTCGAGCAATGCTTCAATATAGCTTGCTGAATAATAGAAATACAAACATATAGTTTATTAGACTGCAATAAAAGCGGAGCCAACACTGGAACTACAGACGTTAATCTGATATGGCGCCTGTATCGTAGGAGTACACATCGTAAGAGTAACATGCAGTGTTTATTGCTTTCTTGTAAAATTAGATAGCCAGCACCACAGCCACAGTTGACGTTGCACCGATATTACGCCTGAGTGGGCTGTTTTTCCAAACAACTTTACATACCTGGCGTGGCTGAGTGGTAGAATACCTGATTGCCACGCTGAATGCTTGGGTTCGATTCCTCCTGGGATCCTAATTTTCATTCTTTTCATTCGTTGAGTCAACGCTGCCGGTGTTGGTTTTCCTTAACGCTCTAGCATTTAAGTTACCAATGTCTGTTCTCACCCTTCCTGGGTGGATATAAATTGTCAATCACCTGTGGCGCATACCCGTACACCGCGGTCCGTGGTAAACGGGTATGTGCCACACGTGTCTAGTGGAAAGGGTTCGACGACGTACGCGGCAGGATTTTAAAGTTATTCATGTCATGACCCGGCAATCATTTTCGTCAAATCCTCTTACCCTCCCACGCAAATTTTGGTCTACACCAAGTTAAGGAGGCAATCATGAGAGCACCCAGACGTAGGCGGCTAGATAGATAGATAGATAGATAGAAACGCCCAAAATTGCCAGAGGTTCGCTAAGAAATGCTTCGCATTTAAAACTACACGCATACATGCTTCATCATTTATTGAGGCGAAAGCCTAAGATGCCTCATCAAACGTGAAAGTTGACCGTCGGCGTCGGCGTCAACAAGAGTGATACAAAAGCTCGTGCACATGATGACGTCACATACGACGTCATAATTACGTCACAGATCGACAAAATACGTGACATCATCGTGAAGTCTCATAACGTCACTTAACATAATGACGTCATCGCATATATGATATCGTCGCTTGCTGAAAGGTCGGCCGATCCCGGAGGAACTTGAATATCACGCTAGGCGCAAAAATCTTCCAGTTCCCCCTATCCCGGAGGCAGTGGAAAACCGCGTTAGGTGCAGAACGCTTTCGAGGTGAGGGGGGTGGGGGTCAATGCAATTGTCTCAGAAGAAGAAGAAGCAGCAGCAGCAGCTGATGGCTATCACCTTCGAGTCGTCTTAGGCGAACGCATAAGGGACCCTGTGAGTTTTGTTCATTGCATGCAGCGCTTGTGCACTCAGACACGTTCAGATTACGGACGCTTGTGTTCTGATTTAAAAAAATCGAGAATTCATTGTGAATATTCACGACATCCCCCCACTTTCTCACCATCACCACCACCATTCGCTAGGCTCCGCATTCTGGCGCTTCTGTTGCATATGGATAGCTCCAGCGCAAGGTGCCTATAGAACTTTTCAACAGAGAGAGGGAGCACCTCCTTTATGGACTGTTGCAAGGGAGCACAAAGGATGACGTTATTTTTTGGGGCGTCACGCGCATTTTCAACACACCAGAGGGGATTATGGCGACGCCCGAGAAGCCCTTGTTGAAAATGCGCATAGCTGTCGCTGTTGACGAAACCACTCCCCGCCGCTGCTGTGTCGTGCCATCCACGAGGTGGCGCAACGGACGTCTCCTCGTCTCTCTCTCTCTCTCTCTCTCTCTCTCTCTCTCTCTCTCTCTCTCTCTATATATATATATATATATATATATATATATATATATATATATATATATATATAGAGAGAGAGAGAGAGAGAGAGAGAGAGAGCGTGGGGTTCTAGGTTCGAAACCCACCACGGTTACAAAAGCTTTTTTTTTGTGCATCCATTCGTTCAATAGCAACTTACAGAAGGAGGGACGGACGGACACACGGGTTTCTATTGGAGTCGGCATATAAATGCTTGAGCATTTCAAAATTCTGGAGTGGGAGCCCTGGCAACAGTTCACTAACTAAAGTGAACCTAGCGCTCTTTCACCCCAACCTCCTTGACTCCCGCCTGCTTTACCTCTGAAACATAGCCTTGTTGTAACCCGCTTAGAGATCAAGTGATCTTGCAATTGTTAATGTGAACAGTTTCATTCTAAAATAAGAGGTCGTTCTTCCCGACGAAAGTAACGAATGCAGATTAGTATTGACGATGTAATTTCAAATAAAACTTGCCAAAACTTTAGGACTTCGCGAGGAAACCCGTAACAAAAAGACACACACTGAGTAGTATCTCTCCGGGAAAAATTAGACGTCTTTTAACTCTCGTTTAGTGAACTCGGCTTGTTTTTTTGCATGCGAAGTTATTGATGTTAACCGTTTGTGATACAATAAATTTTTCTAAACACACAGCTGAATTCCTGCGACACTGGTCGTGTCCGTTTTTGACCGTGGTAAACAAAAGAGTGCGCCTCACGGTGGCTTTCCCCGACCTTGAGGTGTATTGACATGTACTTACCAGGCCGAGTCACGGCCGCCGTTGAAGCATGCACACTATGACGTTTGTCACTGGTTACTCTATACGTTAATTTAAGTGGTCAGGTGAACTAGGCAGCAAAGAGAACTGTCCTAGCTGGTCATGTGTTGTGTTAGCCCATAATTTTTTTTTTATTATCTGGGGTTTAACGTCCCAAAACCACGATATGATTATGAGAGACGCCGTAGTGGAGGGCTCCGGAAATTTCGACCACCTGGGGTTCTTTAACGTGAACCTAAATCTAAGTACACGGGCCTCAAACATTTTCGCCTCCATCGAAAATGCAGCCGCCGCGGCCGGGATTCGATCCCGCGACTTTCGGGTCAGCAGCCGAGCGCCATAACCACTAGACCACCGTGGCGGGGCGTTAGCCCATAAAAGCAGTTGGTGCATTGTATGCCTCGGGCCTTTCTGTATTGGCTGTATGTATTGTGAAGAAACTAGCCTTTTCAGAGTCTGTTCGGTCCGACCTGAAACCACGGTAGAATGTATTTTGAAGAAAATAAAACTTTTCTGTTTCGCCTTCCATATATCTTCGGGACAGCTTAGCGCTCTCTCACAGTTGAGTAAACCGTACTCTCCCCCATATTCAGAAACGCTCCTCGACTTGAACTTGACTTGCCACTGCCTTGGGCAGCGCGTTCGAAACGCGTTTGTGCTGCCTTGGCACAGCCTAAAGGCAGCGCGTTCGAAACGTGTTGAAGGCGGTGGCAAGTCAAGTGAAGGAGCGTTTCTGAATGCAGGGGTAAGTCGCCACCGATTTTTTTCTAAACACAAATTGCCAACGCTTACAGTTGGTATCTCCTTATGTTGTCTAAACCCAGCGAAGTGTCTTGTAAAATTTCCACTGCCCTGTCCTCTCCTCTCCTTAGTTCCTGTGGTAGAGCGGGAATCATGATTGGCGCATACCCGCGTACCACGGGCCGTGGTATGCAAGTATGCGCCACACGCGACGGAAGGAAAGGATTTCATGACATACGCGACAGGCATGTCACGTCAATCATGTCATAACGCGTGAATCGTGTTCGTCATACACTCATGTCCTGCAAATTTTGGTATATACAAAGTTAAGATTAGATAGATAGATAGATAGATAGATAGATAGATAGATAGATAGATAGATAGATAGATAGATAGATAGATAGATAGATAGATAGATAGATAGATAGATAGATAGATAGATAGATAGATAGATAGATAGATAGATAGATAGATAGATAGATAGATAGATAGATAGATAGATAGATAGATATGAAAGTGGACTCAAGGGAAGCGTCCTCGCATTCAAACGCTTCCCTTGAGTCCACCATGACAAACTTACGTAACGCGTATCCTCATTTATTTTCATGCAAGCTTTGAATGCATAATTAGTTCGAATCATCCTGCAGAGCTCCTTGTGGCCTTGTGGTCCTCTTTCATTTTTAACAGCGAAGCTGTTTAAGCTGTCGGTGAATGGTGCTCCGTCATGCGAAACTCCTCAGGTGGGTATGCGCCACAGTAATTGGGCAAGACACACTGCCATGTACAGCAGGTGCGAGTGTCAGACGAAAACGAACACGGGAAAAAGGGAGAGAAAAATAAAAAGTTTGAACATAGAGAGAAAGAAAGGGAATGAAGGCATAAAAAGATAAAAAGACAGAGAGAGAAAGAGACAGAAAAGGATAGAAAGAAAGAGGAAGCGATAAACAGAGAAAGAAAGGGAAGGAAGAGAAATAAAGATCGAAAGAGCCAGAAAGAGAGAGAAATAGATAGAGCTAGAAAGAAAGAGATACAATAAAAGAGATACAAGAAACAGAGAGAAAGCGAAGAAGAAAGAAAGAAAAAAAAATTGGCCGCGTATCTGCGTGCTTCGCTGCAAATGTCGTCTAAAGACGATAGAGGAGGCGCTGGGTGAGATATGGACGCCATCTGGCAATACGTCGGGAAACATGAGTGCTGTGTTGCGGGCTGGTAGTCCCGGCGCAGCAGCAGGCGAAGACCGGCGGTGACCAACGCGACCGGCGGGGACGCCGGCCAGCCCGAACACGCGGTTTGGCGCGAAGCGCTGAAGGAGAAGAAACATCCGCACTCAACGAGTACTCTCCACACACACTTTTATTCACACGTCGCCTGGGGAAAACAGGGATGCCAGAGCGGCGCCCCTGGCATTCGTACAGTGCAATACTGAACCGAAACCGAAGCACAACAATGAGCTTGTGCAGAGGGCACGGAGGAAGGCAAGTTCTTTCCTTCCTCCATGGCTGAGGGCTTTCGTCGGCGTGCATAGCGCCGCCGCATTTTCAGCGCAGCTTAAGAAACTAAGGTCTTTAGAATTACGTATCTGTATATTTTCTATTAAAGGAACACGCCACCTAATACTTACCTAGTGATGTTGCGCCTCAGATATGCGTAATGTTTGCTTTTTGATCGACAATGTACACAAGTATGAACCTAGCCACCAGTTCAAGGTGGCTGGGCGATCGTTAAGTGGTTCAACTTTCGCCGGGCGGCTGAATCGGGTGACAGACAGACAGACAAACAGACAGATAGACAGACCAAAATTTCTGCGTTTAAGTTCCCCAAGATAGACTATCGTCTTTAAAACACAGCATATCCACGAAGTGAATGATGATGAAGGAGCTTGCTCCAGAGGTTAAATCCGATAAACCGTGAATCCACTGTACATCTGCTCACTCATCATCATATAAAGAAGTGACACGAGAGTTTTGTGGTGTGATTGTATATACACATTATATACACAATGTTTATAATTTACATATCGATGCACTATATACACAAATTTACATATTGATGCAGTATGTACATTTTGTTCAAGAGCTTCAGAATGGTCGAGATTGTGGTGAGGTTGTTATCAAACCACAAGCGGTCGCATACCTTGCAGCTGTGGCCGAAACTGCGATCTAGGAAATCGCGCTTAAAGCTCAGGTAGCGACCGCTTCAGGCGCTTGGCCGCTGCATCCCGCGCCCGTGCCGATTCTAGGTCCACTTGTCGACGTTTCCGCGCTGCTTCTGCTTCGCGGGCTCTCAGCTCGGGGTCCGCTTGTCTTTGCGCTCGCTTCGCTGCGGCCTCGCGGGCCCGTGCCGCCTCCGGGTCTGCTTGTCGACGAGCCCGTTTAGCTTCGGCATCGCGAGCCCTCGCTGCTTCCGCCGCCTCGGTGCTGGTAGTGGCTTGTGCTTGCTGTCTGCGCTGGCGTCTCTCTTTGACCTCGCGAGCTCTCACCGCAAGGTCTTGGGGGCGAGCCCACGATGCTGCTGCTGCATTGCGAGCCCTAGCTCCGCGCTGCTGCCTTGGCTTCTTCGGTGTTCATGATGAGTGGCGGTAGCGAAGTGCACTGAGTGATGTCCGGCTAAAGGGAAAGGAAGCGCGCCAAGAGCCAGCACTATCTAAGGCGAGACCCTCGGCGCGTGCTCCGCTCTCGGCGGAGCACGCGCTCAAGTGCACGATTCAAGGGCGCGTGTGCCGAGAGCGGAGCACGCGCCCTTGAATCAACGGAGAGCACAGCTGCGCCTCTAGCGGGAGCAATGAGAACTAGCGTACACGGCAGGAGGGACGAGAGACCAGCCCCCAGCAACAGGAGCAAGCTCCTAAAATAAACAGAAACAAGTAAGGCCGCCCCAGCTCCGCTCTTCCTTCAGGCTTTGCACCACTAGTGCGCAGCTGCATAATTTTAGGGGCGAAGCTCCTTATAGCGGCACCCGTTCGTCCCTCGTAGCGTAGTATGTAACCAGTCTTACGCTTTGACCTGCAAGGTGGTGCCGGTGGGAGATTTTTCCTGTGCGTTGTTGAACAATAAAAAATTCGCAGCGTTAGCTAAAAGCCGACTTCTTCTGTCTCTCATTCCCATTAGCAGCCATTCTTTACCTCCAAGGTAGTGCCTGGTGAGATTTTTCCTGTGCGTGATTAAACAATAAAAATTTTGTTCAAAACGCCGTTGATTGATGAAATAAACCAATAAAAGACGCCAGATGTTTTGTAAAAGCAAAACGAAAGAACGCCAGATGTTTCTAAAGCAAAACGAAAAGACGCCAGCTGCTTAACGAAAGACGCCAGATGTTTTCTAAGCAATGGTTTTCTAAACAATGAAAATTCACAGCGTACATGTAAAATTAAAGTGCGCTGCAAGTCGTCATAACTCATCGAACCTTTAGTATAAACGCGCCCGATCTCACGTCGGTGATGATGTACTGGGCAGAATTCACGGAAGATTCACGGTTTACCGATGAACCTCCGCAGCTTCGCCCACTCATCATCATTCACTCCGTGGATATGCTGTGATTTTTTTCTCCAAAGAGCCGTCACCTGTTCTACAGATTAAGAACAGGATCGGCCTACAGTCCTGCAAGGACGTTCAAAAGTCGGAAGGGGGAGAGAGAAAGCTCTTTATTGCAAAGCAGAATGTTTAGCCAGTGTGCATACGTCTAGTTGCTATTCAGCAGATCATGGGGTGGTCGGAAAAAAATGCCCTCATGCAGGAATGAAACTTCGCTTCTTTGTGCAGTAATGAAGTAGGTAATATAGAGCGCATTATCTGCTCCTGCGAGCGCTTCCGTCCTGATTAGAAGGCTTCTGGGCAGCATCGGAATGGCACGCTTCCCTCATGAACGCGTACGCCAGTCAGTCTTCCCAGAACGATATAACTTAGAAGGCTGGCAAGTTGGTGCTCCATGATCAGAACAACCGAGGTGCGATAGGAGAAATCTCTTTTGAGATTCCTGCAAAAGGCATGGACTGCGTGGATCACGGTGGCAAACTTGATGCGAACGAAGATGCACACGTTTCTCGGGATAACCCCAGCCACAGCCACTTCACAATTATCCCCATTACCACTGCACCAGCAAAAACTGGTTGGCTGACAGGCGCCCTAGTTTCTGACCAACAACAACAACAGCGGAAAATTATAAAATAAATTGGGAGCCTTTCCCCTATCGGGAAAATGGTCGCAAGCAAACCTTGGCCTGTGCTTACCTCACCTACTAGATTTTGTCTTTCTTTCTTTCTTTCTTTCTTTCTTTCTTTCTTTCTTTCTTTCTTTCTTTCTTTCTTTCTTTCTTTCTTTCTTTCTTTCTTTCTTTCTTTCTTTCTTTCTTTCTTTCTTTCTTTCTTTCTTTCTTTCTTTCTATCGCATCGCGCAATGCTCGCCTCGCTCCTAACTTTTTCCTTCCTCCATGCCGGGAATCGGGCCTTCACCCACGTACTTAGCTGCTGTTGCAACACTCCTGTTGCTGCAGGCAACAACGACGGTCATGCGTGAAACAATGAAATTTAACAAAGAAAGACAACAACGAAACGTGGAAACTTGAAATGACAAGTGAGCGCGATGAAAGGACAGATTGACTTATGAGAAACGGCTGATCGCCCACCAAGCCGCGATAGAGAGAGCGCCGGTTATTTGGAAAACGGCGCACACAAATACGCGTGCGTGCTGCGCACCATCGATGGCCACACGTGTGTGCACCCGCGTTTCTGTACACTAGCCGGCGCCGGGTTTTTCGTGACCGAGACGTGTAACTCGTAAAAGCTTCGCTTAAAAACACAGAAGTGTAAAAAATCCGACGTAATTCTCGTACCTCCCACGGACATTATACGAGCACACATCCTGTGCGTGTCTGCAACCAGCCGTGCGGCGTACGAGCTGAACTAGACTTCGCCCACTGCGTTTGCCTGTCGCTCGCCTCCGCTTTCCTTCCTGCTTTTGCACTTCATCGAAAGTTCGAAATGCCCCCCATATAAGCTTTTTCTTTTTTCCGCCAGACACGAACGTGTGCGGTATACGCCCAGACGTCGAACTTCCTGGAGACACATGCCTGCTGTATATTTTATTAATGTCAAGACCAAACGGATATATCGCCACATCAAGCAGAAATATCGGATAAAGAACGAGCGGGCGAAATTTGCTCCAGTCTGTCTAAATGCCTGCAACGCTGTGGAAACTATAGGCCCACCGTCAGGTGACCACTTATGCAGCTGGTATAGTAAGACATTGCGGCTCATAGTAATTTGCCGGCTTTGCCGGCTCACTGACGCTGATTGGTACAGATGGGTACATTGCGGTACAACTGCTCCCAAGTACAGAAAATACAGAAAACACCCGCGAAATTGTAATAGCCAGGGTTTTCCGAAGAAACAAAAAAGGCAATATAAATGTAAAAATTCTTCATTTCGTGAAACAGTGACCCATTTGGTCCTTATCTACAAATAGATACAAACGACCGCAGCGTTAAGTCAGTGGGGAGGGGGAGGGAACGGCAAACCGGTACACCAAAAGCACCCCCGTCCTCCGTCCTCATTGTATTGTTGATCATTGATGATCAACAATACATGCGCATATACATACACCCCCCACCCCCTACATACACTAATACATACGCACAAGCAGCCCATGTGGGCTTGGGGTCCCCCTCGAGCCATGTGCCCACTACACTTTGTTTTCAATCACATCCTCTTCAAATGATGCAGGACCGCAAAGAACATGGCACGGTTCGAACTGATCTTGTAAGACACAAATTGATTTTGTCATACAAACATATTGTCACATAGGTGTTTGTGCCACTGTGAACTAGAGGACACTACTAGCCGAAGACGAAGTTGAAGTGTCTCGGGCGTTGATCGATGGTGTTGCACTTGTTATAGTGCGTCAACGCTACACCCCTTACGTATTGTAAATATATTGTAAATACTGTAACTCTACGCGTAACATTTTGGTGGAGGTGCGGGGTAGTCTCTACGAAAGTCGGACCTGGATCTCTGCAGCGGACGTCACATCGGTTCCGCTGCTATGGCTACCGACAGTGTCCCGGCGAACCCGACACCCGTGCAATACGTCATGAATCCGCTTCGTGATCCGGGAATATTCACCGGTACTGGCAAGGTCGACGTCGAAGAGTGGCTGGCGATGTACCAGCGCGTCGCCAACAGTTACAGGTGGGATCCAACCCTTATGCTGGCGAACGTGATATTGTACCTGGGGGAAACAGCAAAGGCATGGTTTGAGACGCACGAAACCGAGCTGACAAGTTGGGACATCTGCAAAGAGAGGCTACGTGATCTCTTCGGAAGACCAATCGGACGCCAAGTAGAAGCCCAGAAGGAGCTAGCCTCCCGTGCCCAGACGTCCACTGAATCGTACATCTCCTACATTCAGGACGTTCTGGCACTTTGCCGAAAAACGGACAGCAACATGCCGGAGGCAGATAAGGTAGGACACATTATGAAGGGCATCGCCGACGATGCATTCAACTTCTTGCTTTGTAGGAGCTGCACAACAGTTGATTCCCTCATTAAAGAGTGCCGCCACTTTGAACAAGCAAAAGGCAAGCGCATCGTGCAACGTTTCGACCGGCTTCCAAATACGGCTCCGACCTCATCCTGCAACGAACCCGCGCCGTTGCTTCAACCAGCATCACCAAATTTGACGCAAGCCATACGTCGCGAACTTGAGGCTATGGCTCCGAGTTCTCGTGGTCCTCCCTCTACGCATGACCATCTAACAATCTCGCTCATTCAAGCTGTTGTTCGCCAGGAAATTGCGAATATGGACATGCCCTCCGCCGTTAGCCCCCGTCCCACCTCTACCGCTCCGATCATTGCCTCTGCTGCACCTCGACAGTATTTCGCGAATCGGTACCGAAACCCATCTGAGTGGCGAACACCAGACGACAGACCAATCTGCTTCGTGTGCTCCCGGATCGGCCACATCGCTCGCCACTGCCGTGACCGCTGGAATTCATCGCTTCGACCATATGCTGACCGTCGCTACCAACACGCCTCTCGTCCTCTGTCACCTCAAGTCGAACCGTCCAATGCTGGCCCTGCTGCTCCTCCATTCACCAATAGCCGCTCGCCCTCACCTCGGCGCCGTCAGTCCCGTTCGCCTACATCTCGGCGTCCCCCGTCCGCATCATACTCAGGCCGCTTCTCGGGAAACTAACCAATGCAGCCCCTGGAGGTGAGGCTGCGTTGACGACCTTGACTGCAAAACCTCTGTTGACCCTTGCTCCTAAACGAAACCTAGTTGAAGTTTTTGTTGACCATGTGCCCGTTAAAGCCCTCATCGACACTGGAGCTCAGGTGTCGGTCATGCGCTCCGACCTTCGTAGGCGTCTTCGAAAAGTGCTAACGCCCGCCGAGTCGCCTGTCCTACGCGTAGCCAACGGCAGCACGACAGCCGTAATGGGAATGTGTACAGCCCGTATTACCATCGCCGACCGTTCAACGTTAGTTCTGTTCACTGTACTTGCGGAGTGCCCTCATGAGGTGATTCTCGGCATGGACTTTTTGACTGTTCACTCTGCGCTAATTGACTGCTCAACCGGTATTCTGAAGCTTGAGCTACCCCAGTTTTGTGCCGACACCACCGCAGATATCCACTCCCGACTTCGCTGCACTGAATTTGTTCGGCTGCAACCTGATGCTGCGACTTATGTGCTGATGTCGCCTTGCCCACCACTTCGGGATGGTAATTATGTCGTGTCCCCACTTCACGACGTCCTGCTGGAGCGCCAAATAGCTCTCCCTAGCTCCATCATTACGCTCACCAACAACCATGCGTGGCTTCCTCTCCTGAACTTTGGCTCGTCTCCACAAGCTCTCCCTGAGGGTGTGTCTCTCGCTGAGTTGTCCCCTTTGGAAGAGTCCAGCGTGTCTGCTCTCAGCTATGAACGACCATCTGAGTTCGCTCAACTTTCGGCTCCGACGATGCCATCTAACGACAAATTCGCCAGAATGATAGCTCCTGACCTACGACCTTCATACGCTGACGCCCTCCGCCGCGTTTTGATGTCCTACGAAGACATATTTGATTTCGACAATCGCCCGCATGGGTCGGACCGACATCGTCACCCATTCGATCCACACTGGTGACGCTCCGCCCATCCATAGGCGTCCCTATCGTGTGTCGGCGGCAGAACGTCACGTCATACAAACAGAGGTCGAGAAAATGCTCTCTAAGGACATTATTGAGCCTTCCTCCAGTCCGTGGGCATCCCCTGTCGTTTTAGTAAAAAAGAAGGACAATACTTGGAGGTTCTGCATAGATTATCGTCATCTGAACAAGATCACGAAAAAGGACGTTTACCCGCTTCCGCGTATCGATGACGCCCTGGACTGCTTACATGGTGCCACTTATTTCTCCTCGATCGATTTACGTTCTGGCTACTGGCAAATCGCAGTCGATGACAGAGATCGCGAGAAGACGGCCTTCGTCACCCCAGATGGTCTCTACCAATTCAAAGTGATGCCTTTTGGACTCTGTAATGCTCCAGCCACATTCGAACGCATGATGGACTCTCTTCTACGTGGTTTTAAATGGTCCACATGCCTGTGTTACCTTGATGACGTTATTGTTTTTTCATCGACGTTTGACAGCCATCTCCACCGGCTCTCGGCCATCCTTGACGTCTTCCGTCGAGCAGGCCTGCAGCTCAATTCTGCGAAATGTCATTTCGGCTGTCGTCAATTACGAGTCCTCGGTCACCTGGTGGACGCTACTGGCATACAACCTGCATGATCCCGACAAAGTACGCGCAGTCCGAGAGTTTCCACCTCCTCGTACCTCTGCTGATGTCCGAAGTTTCCTGGGGCTGTGTTCCTACTTCAGACGATTTATTGCGAACTTTGCCGACATCGCTCGTCCTCTCACCAATCTTCTCAAAAAGGACAGCCCATTCAGTTGGGGACCAGAGCAAGCTCAGGCATTTTCAACGCTTACCAGTCGCCTTGTAAATCCGCCCGTTCTGGGTCATTTTGATCCGTCTGCTTACACTGAAGTTCGTACGGATGCAAGTGGCCATGGCATTGGCGCTATTTTGTCCCAACGACAGCGGGAGATGAATCGTGTAATCGCTTACGCTAGCCGCCTTTTATCACCCTCAGAGCGCAATTACTCGATCACAGAACGTGAATGCCTCGCCCTTGTTTGGGCCATTGCCAAGTTTCGCCCATACTTGTTCGGACGACATTTCACCATTGTGTTGTTCATTTTGGGGAGAAAACTTGAACGTTCTGTCAAAATTTAACGTACTGACAGTTTACTCACGGATTAAAACGCGAAAATTTAGGGCTTAAGTAATGCACCTAC
This sequence comes from Rhipicephalus sanguineus, assembly GCF_013339695.2. NCBI lineage: Eukaryota > Metazoa > Arthropoda > Arachnida > Ixodida > Ixodidae > Rhipicephalus > Rhipicephalus sanguineus. The sequence goes on along the minus strand of NC_051177.1, from coordinate 122,287,524 downwards.
TTTCGTTTCCTGCAGCATCCACAGTTCCTGTCATACCGGCGTAATTTTGACAACTCGAACACTTACATTATATGCAGTCTGGATATGCAGCTAAATAACGCGTTTATCGCGACCGATAGCTCATAGGAGTTATTTAAAAAAAAACGATGCCGAGTTTCAATCTGTGAGTACTGTTACATTGTCGAAAACATACGCAACGCACGTTTCATGAGTTGACCCGAACACACTCTTACATATGTACGAACGTATATGCTCACAGAAATATTAAAAATGATGTTTTTAAAACAACAACAACAACAAAATAAAATGTTTGGAGGACGCTTGAGCTTCGCCTTCAAGAGTAGAACGCGATAGCCTATTCGGGCCCCGTACGCGCATCGCATTCTCAATTGCTAGCCTGGCTTCGGTTGTCGGTGGATGCCTGAACAGTGCCGCAAGGAAACGAACGTCTGTGCGCTTAGCATTGGCCGTTTCAAGCTATCCCAGAATGCCTACGTGAAGTACAGTTGCGAAGTGCCCACTACATCATAATTCCTCCTTCTGCGAATCAGCGAAGGGCCCACTGCGCGTCCGTAAGGCAACACGCGAACCTACGCAGCTGCTCTCTTTGTTGATGCTTTTGCAGCTGATGATGATTAAATATGTCTGAGTGATTTGTAATGGGTGGGCCTTTAAAACACTTACTCGTTTCGCAATTCACATATTTTGACCACTGGCGCGATTCTACGCTTCTGCCACGCATTATTACGTGCGTTAAGGAGGCTCCTCGATCCCCTGCATGAAATTCACATAATGTTTTTTTTTTTTCGAACCGGTTTCACGCGTGCTTGACACGCAGAAGGCCTGGGTTGGATTCTCACACCAAACGAAGATTTTCATTTATTTTATTTGCATCTTTCTCGATCTTTCGTTCATGGACAACGCTGATTTTTCACTCACAACCAACGACGCCGACACCGACGCCGGAATTTCTGCGAAACGAGCTTTTTAACGCTATCGCGTTAAAAGGTAAACGATTTATAATACGTAGCACCCTACAATGGTAGCGCCGTAAGCAGCGGCCACAATAGAGTAGAGAAACAACTTAATGTTATCCGCGATAGCTGGCTCTTTTAATGTGTAACGGCGGTAGCCTAACAGTTAACACCTGCGTTTATAAAAAAAGAAAGGTAGAGTATTTGGAGAACTAAGTACTCTACTTGGGAGAGCCGTAAGCTGCTGAAGAAACTACCAAGTTCAGCCTCTTTCTTTTCGCCGATTGGCAACCTTGTACTCTCGCGAACTCGCTCGGCAACGGACGTCCCGATCGAAATAAATTTAGTTCCCTTGTTCATCCCAAACGGAGTAGTCGGTTATTTCTTGACCTGCGATATTTTCCTCATAATTTGGTGCCGAAACCCCGGAGGAAGTTATCGAGCTTACCGGTGAGGCAGCAGGGTCAACAGACGTCGAGAACACAACGAGCTCGAGGAAATACAGCAACGATCCTCGGTCAAGAAATGGTCGACGAGGCGCTTCGACTGACATTCTTGACCTGCGATAGTTTCCTCAGCTGTTCTTGTTTAAAGGGGTCATGAACCACTTTTCCAAGTAATGATCTAATGACCTTAGTATCAGAGTTTACTGCCTCCCGAATCGATTGCCGCAAAAATTTCTCGAATCCGTCAAGAATCAGCGGAGTTACGGGGGTTTGGCGCACGCTCCCAGCGCTTTCTCTCTTTTCTCGTGCCGACGAGCGCACTCGAAGCTAGACAGGGAGGGATGACACGGGGGAAAGAAGTTACGTCAGTGCGCGTCATGAAACGCGATCGCTCTCCCGCTGTGATTCGCTTGCGCGAGTGCGGCTACCGTGTACTGAGGAGTGCGGCGCCGGCAAGTGGCGGCACCCCGCGGCAAGAAGCGCATCTGATCCGAACGCCGCTCTCGATTTACGTCGGCTATCGGCCAATACGCATGCTATGTCTCTTGCGACGTAAACTGCCAGACGCCCCGCCCACCGACGAGAGTGAGAACCGGCCTCTGTTTGAAAAGAGGGCGCCTGGAGAAACGGCAACTTCGCGCTCCGCTTGTGGCCTTTACGCGGCGCGCACGACTGTAGTATTTGGCAGAGCAGTTCATAGCCGTGTCAGCTTTCCGCAGGATGTGTTTTTTCAACAAGCCCAAGGGGTGCTTCATGACCCCTTTAAACGTGAGTGTTAAGAAAAATGTTTGACGATTTAGAGTACTTTATACTCTAGAATGGGACAGCCGCAAGCTGTCTTCGATTTGAGTTACTGATTGCGAACCGGCCCTTACATTCGCTTTCAACTTCAGAAACGAATATAAGTTCTGCCAACAGCCATCGCTGCCTCGCTCAAACAAAATTTGTAGAGAAGATCAGTTTCCTTAATTTTTTAATGTTTATTTTTTGTGACGTCAAACACTTTTGCGTGTTTAAGACGTACGTTTCATTTTGTCATACAAATATACGATTGTGCCCCTGGTTTTGGGACGAAAACTTGAACGCTCCGTCAAGTTTTCACAGAGATACGAAATCAACGCCCAGAAAAATGTTATCTTAGACTGAAAAGATGAATTTTTATTTTTCAATATGCCTAATATTTACATTTGCAGTTAGCAAATCACTCACGCTTCGAACTAAAACCAGCTGATACGAAAAGATTTAAAGGGCAGGCACAGTGACTTTGTGTGAATGGTTTATTCTTAGGTCGTGTTCACATAAAATGCAATATGATTTAGAGTAATTTTGTGCATCACTTGTCCGTCCACGATAGGAGCTTTGTCTAAAGGGAAATTCCTGGGTGGGCGGATAATAATAATAATAATAATGCTTTATTAACATCTTATAAGAGCATCATTACAGAAATGGCCAGCGAAAGCCGCATTGGGCTTGAAGGGCCGAGCCGACAGACAGCCGACACAGCAATTGTTGTTGCAAACACCACGGAAAATGCAGGAAAACATTTTTTCTTGTTAGCAGGAGCATGTAAAGTATAAACGGGCGCGTACAGCAACGTGGGAGGAAATAAGTGGGAAATTAAACAAACGAGATCACCTAACCTGAAATGAGGTCTGCGTTCATATATGCAACAGCGAAATAACAACCATACAATGCTAGAACACCATTAGTTTTCGGTGTCGCAACAGGGAACGAAACTGTATTCGCGTTTCTGCTGTAGACGCCTGTCCGCTCTTTTCTCCGACGTCAGCGACTGCAGACGGTGACGTTCCTCCTCCGACCCAGGGTTATTCGACACATTATCCGCTCTTGGGTGGTCCCGCTTTAGCTGTGTGTATTCACGTTGCTGCTGTCGACGCCTATGTGCTTTGTTAGCGTTCTTCTCCGGCGTCAACGCGCTGCGTCCTCTCGGCGCCTCGCCTTGGGCTTCCCGCAGTGGTCTACGTCATAGTGTAGCAGTGCCACCACGTTACCACGAGTATAGTGAACTAGGTTCTAGTTCACTATAACCACGAGCCAAGCGCTGCCGTGTGAGCGCACTCCGCCGTCTGCGTCCTCTGCATTTTTACATCGAAGCTGTATACCTTTGCCCCCGAATGGTTTCGTCTCCGTGGACTAAAAACAAAACGCCACCTGACGCTAACGTCTCCTCCGCCACGATGAGGGCGAAGTGCTGCTGATCTTCATCCTTTTTTTTTTCTCATCTTTACTCATCACTCCCATTACTAAAAAACGCCAGGCCCCTGAACCACCAACAGACGCTCGCGCTCGCGTGCTCCTCTGCTAGCAGGTGCGCGCGTTCCTTGCGTTTTCACCTACGACGCTGAGGAGGGCATTCGGAGAGATGGAAAAAAAATTCACAGCATATCCACGGAGTGAATGATGATGAGTGGGCGAAGCAGCGGAGGTTCATCGGTAAACCGTGAATCTTCCGTGAATTCTGCCCAGTACATCATCACCGACGTGAGATCGGGCGCGTTTATACTAAAGGTTCGATGAGTTATGACGACTTGCAGCTCACTTTAATTTTACATGTACGCTGTGAATTTTCATTGTTTAGAAAACCATTGCTTTAGAAAACACCTTGCGTCTTTCGTTAAGCAGCTGGCGTCTTTTTCGTTTTGCTTTAGAAACATCTGGCGTTCTTTCGTTTTGTTTTTACAAAACATCTGGCGTCTTTCGTTGGTTTATTTCATCAATCAACGGCGTTTTGAACAAAATTTTTATTGTTTAATCACGCACAGGAGAAATCTCACCAGGCACTACCTTGGAGGTAAACAATGGCTGCTATTGGGAATGAGAGACAGAAGAAGTCGGCTTTTAGCTAACACTTACACTTCTACAGAGACAGAAGAATTCGGCTTTTAGTTAACGCGCACGCTGCGAATTTTTTATTGTTCAACAACGCACAGGAGAAATCTCCCACCGGCACCACCTTGGAGGTCAAAGGGTAAGACTTGTTACTCACTACTACGAGCACGACGAGGGACGAACGGGTGCCGCCTTAAGGAGCTTCGCCCCTAAAACGAGCCGACGAACATGGTCGCTGTAGACTCGTGCGCAACTGTAACGCCACAACTAAATTTCGACCTCTCGGTGGTTTAGGGCATAGAGTTTCCTACAATACTTCTCTGGCGCTAGTGTCTATGGGAGCTGCAACGCATGACGCTTCATCCAGCATGGGATTGATGGGTAGTACACAAATTTGTCTAAACTTCGTACTTTCGGCTCCGTTTGGCTCTGCGTCGGCTGCATCCGCTTTGTCGCAAAACGAATTTCAGTAAAAGTCAGCAGTTTCACTTCGCCACTTTATCTTCTTTAGGCTCAGCGATTCAAATCTGGTCATGAAGTTCACAACGATCCATTCTTTTATCCGAAAGAAAACCAAAACATAGCAATAAACAAAGCCAAAAGTACGTTTGAAGCCGTAAGCACGAAGATTAGGCAAATTTGTGTACTACCCATCATTCCCATGGTAACTGAACGATCGCAGCGCCAGAGTCCCCTCTAGTTAATTTTAGGAAACTCTATGGTTTTGGGGCCCTTTAACAAACGCAGGCAGACGGCATATCTTTCTTTGCAATCAGGCATACAGCATAGAGCTCAGTGTTCGTTTCAATAAAGAAAACCACAAAACAAGCGCCAATACCGCACGGTGGATGATAAGGCTTCTGTGAACAGTGGGAACACCCTTCCACGCGTTCCCTGTAAAGATTTGGTTGCAGCCGTTTTGCACTTTACGCGAGGGCTTCGAATGACGTCAAACGGCCCTTCCTTCTCCACGCGTGTGTTTCCCGCTTTCATGTATGAAAGGGAGACCCGTTTAGCAACTCATTCAGTTCATTCTAAGACTGCCATGGGTAGACCACGGAAATTAAAGACACCAGAAGAACAGCGTGAATACAATGCATGCTGTGCGAAAAGAACAAATTCGTCTTGTTGAAAATATGGTTGCGGAACCAATCACGGTGTACCACAGCGACCACAAAGGGATTGTCGCTACCATTACTTTAAATAATAAAACATACCTCCCATCAGCATCTGTGGCGTTTGACACAGCTTCGCTGGACATTCACATTCGCAGGGCGGGATGGTGGCCAATTTTTTTCTGCATATTTTGTCCGTTTTGTTTACGTACGGTGTCTACATGCAGACGCAAAAAAAAAATTTCTTCCCTGGGGACACACTCGCTTGAGCTAAACAGCTTTGCGGGAGAGCTGTACGTGTGCATCTGTCCCGGGAAATTAAACTCAGTTTATAAAAAATCTACATCGCAGGTCAAGATCCAGTGCCTATATACGCGGTGGCCGGTGAACGGTTGTGCAGCGCGAGCAGTCGGTTTTTTAGGGGCGAAGCTCCTTAAGGCGGCACCCGTTCGTCCCTCGTAGTCGTAGTAGTGCGTAACCAGTCGTAACGCTAGTACCAGATCTTGACCTCCAAGGTGGTGCCGGTGGGAGATTTTTCCTGTGCGTTGTTGAACAATAAAAAATTCGCAGCGTGCGCGTTAACTAAAAGCCGAATTCTTCTGTCTCTCATTCCCCATTAGCAGCCATTGGCATGTTCCAGTAGGAAACGTTAGTAGAAGTAGAAGTGTAAATGTTAATTAAAAGCCGACTTCTTCTGTCTCTCATTCCCATTAGCAGCCATTGTTTACCTCCAAGGTAGTGCCTGGTGAGATTTCTCCTGTGCGTGATTAAACAATAAAAATTTTGTTCAAAACGCCGTTGATTGATGAAATAAACCAACGAAAGACGCCAGATGTTTTGTAAAAACAAAACGAAAGAACGCCAGATGTTTCTAAAGCAAAACGAAAAGACGCCAGCTGCTTAACGAAAGACGCCAGATGTTTTCTAAAGCAATGGTTTTCTAAACAATGAAAATTCACAGCGTACATGTAAAATTAAAGTGAGCTGCAAGTCGTCATAACTCATCGAACCTTTAGTATAAACGCGCCCGATCTCACGTCGGTGATGATGTACTGGGCAGAATTCACGGAATATTCACGGTTTACCGATGAACCTCCGCAGCTTCGCCCACTCATCATCATTCACTCCGTGGATATGCTGTGATTTTTTTTTAAACAAGAAACTCGCTAGCAGACGCTGCCTGCGACGGCGTTGTCTCTCGCCGGCGAGGGCGCGTTCTCGTTCTTTGCGAGCTGGTAGCTCAGCTTTCATCGCAGAAACAGCGTTTCCATAGTCAACGCGCGCCGTTCGCTCTCTCTCACTCAGGTCTCTCCTCACCCCACACGAATTAACTCGCTCTCTCTCGCCACACGGCGAGCGCTGAGGCGGTGGCGCCCTCTCTTGAGCTCAAGCAAATGGACCGTCACGACAGCAGACGACGATGCACGACAACACGCCGAGACCCTAAGGTGCTTCGCCCCTAAAATAGTGGACGATTGGGAGTGTTATGTGAGGCTGCTGGCGATGTGCAAAAGCACGCAGATCTAGGTCTGACTGAGCATAACTATTCCAAACGATCAATGTCGCCTTCGTTTGTTTCAATTGTTATCCTGAACAACCTTATTCATTGCCCAACATCCCTCGGGGACTTACGTCAAAAGATATATTTTTTAATTATACAGATGCTATATTGTACTTGGAAGAATGCAGTATGTTCCGTGATCGCGCACGTCTTTCAACCCAGATTCTATACTACATAAAAAGCTGCACAAAGAGCTGAGCGCGCGCTATCCTTTAAAAAGCTCGGTAAAGCTGTCACAACGCATGAGAATACACAAACGACGCGCAGAAATGGGGGTTATCGGGTGCATTCTGCCTCGAATGGGACTTTTTGCGTCGACGCAAATTCGGCACAAACTAGCAAAACATTTGCTTTCTCTGCAATGTCGATGTGCGCGGCCAAGTGTAGCTCGAGCCGCCTCTTGCATCGACTGTCGTGCAGCTTCTGCAACGATGCACAGTTTTAATAAGGCAGGGTCTGCATTTGGTTCTCTTTTCGCGTCTCGATACGAATATTTTTACTACGTGGCGCTCGTGTTTTTTCGTTTATGCACACACGCCTTGTATATAGAATAAACCCGTTTTCCACGTTGTCATCGCTTCGCCCATGTTCTTCGCCGCGGACGACTGCTCATAACACTTGAACGAAAGAATCATGAGTGAGTACTGTATACGCTTGAGGAATGCCACTCAATTCAGTGTTGAAAGCAAGGGCTTTCTACAGGGAAGTTGTACACGGCTAAGGCGTATCACCTGAATATTGCAGTCTGCGTGGCGCGCGAAGCGTATAAGCAAAGCGAGATAATGAAACTGGTCTATTCATGTGGGGCGTAGTGGCGAAATATTGCACCAGGGTGGCCATTCCTTCTCTGCTGAAGGAGTGCAATGCCAGCTGTGGTCAGCGGTGAGGCCGCACCCCAGGCCTCTTTATGCAATTCTATCATCACGTTGACTTTAAAAATTTTTAAATAAATTTTTTAATAATAAATTTTCTTAATAATAAATTTTTTAATAATTTTTTTTTTAAATTCGAACCGCGGACCTCTTGCATGCGACGTTGACGCTCTACCGTTACGCCATCGCTGCAGCCCTCTGCTATATTTTGAAACACACTCTCATCAAAGAGAAAGGTGGGCCAACCACCAATGGGTGTCATTAGATATCAGATGGCGAATTCCCACAACCGAGCTACCATTCGCCGATATAAATGTAGTATCCGGGCAGTTTGTTTGAACGACTGTATTACTTCCTCCTGCTATTGTGCATAAGAACTCAACTGAAAATAATCTGTTGTTGGAAACATTACTCTCGAATTTCGATAAGAATTGTGCATTTCTTAGAGAAACCGGAGGGCGGTGTCCGCTCGCAGAATAGGAGTAAAGTTGTGCCGTATAGGATATACATGTTAGCGCGAGGAAGACGTGGGAAGTGAAAGGTCGGGCGCTTCTTTCGCACGTCCTTGCTTTCCTGTTTACAGTAACACGTGTTCCATAGAAGTAAAACGACTCGCCCAACAGGGGAACTTAACGGTGCTGTAGGCTGGCCCCACCCCTCTCTTTCTCAGCAGAGGAAGTTCGGGTGGGCGGAAACCGGATACAAAGCGCGAAATACCTCCGCGCCAACTAGACCTTTAAAGGTCACACGGTACCTTATCAATTTGCTTAAGATGACTCGAAGACGAAAGCCATCTTCTTCTTGTTTTTCTACTCTGTCGATTGCATTAACCCATCCTCGAAAGCTTTCTGCATACAACGTGGTTTTACCCTGCCTCCGGGATCAGAGGCATTGGAAGCTTTCCGCTCCTCGCGTGGTTTTTCAGCGCCTCCGGGATCGGCCCACCTTTGACCAAGCTACGATGTCATGTTGTGGCATCATCACGTGACGTAAGGTTAGGTGGCGTCATAGTGACGTCACGATGATGCCATAATGATGTTACACATTTTAGCGACCTGTGACATCATGATGACGCTATAGAGCGACACCATCACAAAGAGTTTATGAGGCTTTTAAAATAGGAATTATGGCTTCTATAAGTCCGAAGTATCTGTTGTTCTTGCACCCTCGAATTATTCGGGGAAGTTGGTGCGCACTCAGTTTAATGTCCACAAACGGGCGACTGTTTTGCAATATTTGTGTAGCCCCTAATTAACGCACAGACACGCTTCAATATTTATCTGCACATTACCCCCAGTATTCTTCACATATTCCTTCGAAATATAAACTTTGTGAGCGATCGATTCTTTCCAAGAAACTGCTAAAACATCGAGGTAACGTTCTGGAGCGCTTCCATGGATATATGTTCAGCCGCGTTACCTGCTTTGCTGCACGATAGCTAGTCTGTCGATTATCTTTCATAACAAGTAATGTGGCTTAGATAGGGTTCCATCAGACGAGCTCCATGTGAGCAAGACTTTATACGCGGAATAAGATAGCGTAATCTGGTACATCAAAGTTGGAATCGCCGATACCGACAACGGCACATTGCATGCGGAAACGATACATGTTGAAAACCTGCAGCTGTTTCCGACGATATTTTGTTAAAACATTTCGCAAACAAGGTCTTATGGTACCTCTATGCAATCAGGTAAACCGCATCAAGTAACACCTAAATTACAGGCCCATCTTACACAGGGAGAGAACAAAACTTTATTTACGCTCACAGGTGGGCGGCCACCTCAGTCCAAGTAGCAGTGAGCTTGTGCTGATAGCCTAGCCCTGTTCACTCCTGGCTATAAGCCGTTTCGTTTAAGTGTAAACCACGATCGCTCAATTAAAGCTTAATGAACAGATTTTTTTTCGCCAGATTGTGGTGACTAAGTATGAATGTCTCAGTAACGAGCAAGCAGCTTCTTGCTTATGTCGTTCACTTCTCCGTATTGGTAGTTCCACACGGATTAAGCAGCTTCAAGACTGTCAGGAAGAAAACCGTGCGTCGAACGTCGTGCAAGCTGGGAATTATACCCGAATTTTGTAGCGTTAGCTACACTTGCCTAGCCGGAGCCGATTTCGCATGGAGGGTCATGAGCCGTGCTGCGCATGCGCGAGGATCAGTGATGTCACACAGCTGGATCACCGGAGCTGGCATCTCACGCGCTCTTCGACACCGCCGCGCTCGGCTCGCCGCTGCTGGTCTGCGCGTTCGGGAGGAGTGGCGTCGTAGGCGCGGCAGACACGTTGGCGCCGGCGCGCGCGGCTCGCCGCTGCTGGTCTGCGCCGCATTCGAGAGGAGTGACGTCGTAGCCATAGACACAGTGGCGCCGGCGCGCGCGCAGCTAATCGCATTCGCTGTGCAGTCGCCGTCTGACACTGCGCTGGGGCCGCTTGATAGCGCCTCTGACTGGCGTTTGCAGGTGGGTAACGCCATGGAGAAGGAGAGCGCAAATGCTGCTCTACGGCGCAGAAGAGCCGAGCAGCTTATCTCATCGGATCCCGAAGTAGTTGCCTGGCAATTAGCGCTTCGGCGTACGAAGAATGAACAGAAGAAGGCTAACAATCCTAGACAATCTGGAAAGCTAAGAATAATCAGCTGAACATTTGCTAACGCTACGTATATCCTGGCATAGCCGAGCTAAGCCACTGCAAATTTTTTAAACTGTGAGGGCAGCTCTCGTGACCGGAGCAGACACCGCAATGATGTCATTTCCATTGCGGCTTAAACAAATCAACACAAAGAACGCTATTGGTCATGTTAGCGCCTGCCAGCATGGCCAATAGCATTCTTTGAGCTTTTTCTTTTAAATTTTCTTTTTGCTTGTGATTGTGTTTGTGTGGGATTTGGAGACGGCCGGAGGCACAATACTTCTCCACAGATCTTGCGGACTTTCCAGCCAAAGCAAGCGCAAATGATACCACGTGTTCCAATATGACATAACCCTCCGTGGTGGCTTAGCGGCTATAGCGTTGCACTGCTAAGCACGGTGGGCGCGTGTTCGACTCCCAGCTGCAAACGGTGGCTTCGGATCAATGTGGATGGAATCTAAGAATGCCTGCGTGCTTAAATTCTAGGCGCGCGTTATAGAAACCAAAGAGGTCAAAAACTTGTGTCGCCTATGTCACCTATGTCGTCTATGTCGACTCGAAAGCGAAACCATCTTCTTGTGGTGATTATGAAAATTATTATGATTTATAGCGTAGTGGGTTCCTCGCAAGTGCACTTGTATTGGTTGCCAAGGAAGCCCATCAGGCCCCCATGATCCATTTCTTCAGGGTCTCAGTAAAGTTCTTTCCCTCTCTCTCTCTCTCACGTTAACGTACGTTATATAGCGTAGTGGGAGAGTGAAATAACCACCGGGCGTCACACAATGCGAATTACGTAACTAGTGGGTCGTTTAAACCTTCCAACCCATTACAAAGGACTCAGCTATATTTCTTCATCGTCATCAACCGCCGCATCAACAAAGTGCACATAATGCCTTACAGATGTGTAGCGGGTACCTTGCTTCTCCGCAGAATGACGAATGGCGTAGTGGGTGCTTCCCAACATCACAAAAATTATGATTTATGGCGTAGTGGGTACCTTGCAAGTGTACTTGTATTAGGAGCACCAAGAGAGTTTATAACGGCCTGTAGAAATGCCGCTCTTCCAGCTTTCGCTGCGACTGTGCTGCGCTTTCCGCGCAGGCCTGGCGTCTTTATTTATTTATCAGTGCATACTGCAGTGCAATAAGCGATACGACGGGAGTGGGTTTACGGAGGGAAATGTGCACAGAATGATGATATACAGCGAAAAAAACAACACTCATTCACTAAACAAGTACAAGTGGTCGCCAGATGTTTATGTGTGACGTATTCATGTTTTGGATGGCGGATGCAAAACTACGCAATAGGATTGGGCACGGACGAGCATGACCATTTTACGAATTCCAGCTTTCAACGGAACGGAGAAGATGATGAATTTAACCATGTAGTGAAGGGCTACCAGACCTGCTAAATAGGGAAAGCTCCTTGTGCCTGTGGCATTCGGGATATGAGACATGCAAAATACACTTATAAATGATGTGTGTGAGGCGGGAAATGTATTATCTCTTCGTACGGGTGTTCTTACATGTATCCGTGACATATAGTGACGCCTCTACTAAACACGTTATGGAATAGTAGGGTACGAAGTTTAATTTGCGATGACGTCTCGTTGATGACTCTGGCGTGAAGTAGTATAGTTGCCGAGAGTTTAACCGAAGAGTTGGCAATGCAGGGACATTGCAAACTGTATCGTCTGGACTGATTTTCTGTGCTTCGGATGATACACTTTGCAAGCTCTTCAGGATCCTGCATTAGTATCTCGGTTGCGTACTTGTTCAAAGAACTGAGAGCGCGGGAAGAAGGAAGGACCTTGCTTACACTGCGTGTGTGTATATATATATATATATATATATATATATATATATATATATATATATATCCCCTCCCGTCTACTGTTTTCTCACGGATCCAACCTTTTTTCTTTCCTTCCAGAAGCCCTGTAACTCTTCTGTAGACGACATTCGCACGCATTCCAGCGCGCCAAAACAAGAACGTCCTCCTCGTTTGTGTTTTTCGGAGGCCGGAAGTTTATGCGACTAGCGGACGGAGACGTGGCGCCGTCGTGAGTGAAGCTTCCGACACGGAGCCGCGCCTGGCGCGAAATGGAACGACGCGAGCGAGGTTCTGTTTTTTTGTCTGGCGATTTTGCCGTGCCGTAAAAAACACAGCATACCCCGTTCCACACACACACACACACACACACACACACACGCGCGCGCGCGCGCGCGCGCGCACGCACGCACGCGCACACACACACACACACACAAACACACACACACACACACACGCACACACACACACACACACACACTTCTATGGTGCCTCTTCATACATACAGCGCGGGCGCTTCTGTTTTGACGCGGTGTTGAATAGACCCGGGCGCGCGTTTCACTTTCGCAAGTGAGCGGGAGTAACGGGGTGACCTGTCACACTGACAAGCGCTATGGGAAGCGCGAAGCAGCGTGCACACGGCTCGCTGGAAACGCTTACGCGTCGCGCACGCTCGTCGGTGCACTGCGGAACAACCGCTACCTCGCCCGTAAACAAAGTGAAAGCGTCGAAAGCCCCCCCCCCCCCAACTACCATATAAGAAAACGAAACCATGTGTATACGTGTCGTGGTTTTGGGACGTTAAACCCCAGATATTATTATTATTAAATGCGAAGCATTTCTTAGCGAACATCTGGCACTTTAAGCGCTTATATCTATCTATCTATCTATCTATCTATCTATCTATCTAGCCGCCTACGTCTGGGTGCTCTCGTGATCGCCTCCTTAACTTGGTGTAGACCAAAATAAGCATGGGAGGGTAAGAGGACTAGACGAATATGACTGTGGTGTCATGACATGATTAACGTGAAAATCCTCTCGCGTGTGTCGTCAAACCCTTTCCTCCAGACACGTGTGGCACATACCCGTTTACCACCGGCCGCGGTGTACGGGTATGCGCCACAGGTGACTGACAGTTTATATCTACACAGGAACGGTGAGAACAGACATTGGTAATTTAAATGCGAGAGCGTTAAGAAAAACCGACATCGGCAGCGTTGACCCGACGAATGGACAGAATAAAGATCAGGATCCAAGCAGGAATCGAACCCAAGCATTCTGCCTGGCAATCCGGTATTCTACCACAAAGCCACGCCAGGTCTACAAATTGGTTTGGAAAAACAGCCTATGCAGGCGTAATGTCGGTGCAACGTCAGTTGTGGTTGTGGTGCTGGGTATCTAATTTTACAAGAAAGCAATAAACACTACATATGTAGTCCTACAATACAGGCGTCATATCCGATTAACGTCTGTGATTCCAATGTTGGCTCCGCTTTTATAGCAGTCTAATAAACATTACATTTGTGTTCCTATGATTCAGCAAGCTATATTGAAGCATTGCTTGACCCCGGAGGAATACATTAACGAAAGTTACGTATGATATTCACATCGTCGCAGCGTAAAGTGCACTTAGTCCGCCAGAGCGACGCAGTGTCCTCTTCATTTCTTACGAGGCTGGGCGATGGCCTCATGCTAGCCGAGGATGATGCCAGATTGATTGACAGCCGCTTTGTAGACTAGGCTACGTAGGCCGCATACACCCAGGTAGTCTATGAATACGACAAGCGCCATCCCCTGATGTTGGTCTACGTAGCACTATCCAGGCCTACCAGCCTCAACAGCCTATACCTCACCAGCGCGAAGGATGACTTCAGATTCCTACATATGGCCTGCTTTATCAACGGACAATTTGTTGACGAAATGACCGAGGCATCCACGATTTCCAACAGCTGTACTATACCTCGTACTTCATGGACCCTGTCGTCACCGCGATCACGACCGGATCCGATAACAAGTCATGACTAGCGTGTAGTGCTCACTGATTACGGGGATGATTACCTTGTTCAAGAACTGTTAGGAACCCCTTCCACACATGGACAGGGTTCGTGAAGCGCGCGTGCTTTCTCCACGATAACGGACAAGTATAAGCACTACATATCAGCTTACCGCTTCTGGTGTTGGTAATACCTACGTTGCCGTTGGCAGCGTTACCCAGCTGTAAACAACTGGTTTATAACACATATGCGGCTCTTCAACATATGTGTGTGCGCATAAAATTTATACAAACTTTAGCATCATTTCGTAATGTTTCGCTCAGTAAAAAAAATTACGCCACAGTCACCTTCCCACCGCATGCTTTGCATAACATCGACTCCCACGGTACGTGGGATCTGCCGAATTTTTTTATGTGTATACGTGCTTGATTATGCGCGTACTAGTGTAGGAGTTCGAGTTGTTTTTCGAATTGAATACGCTTTGCGCTATGCCAATAAATGCCGTTGTATGGAGAAAAGTAGTTAAAAAATACTCAGACGGTAGTGTTCCTTGACTATATTTCAAGCCTATAAGTTACGAAAATGTTAGTCTCGTCATGATACGCGACTGACATTTCATTGTACTTTCGCAATGCTCGCGTCTGCTGCGTGGATTTCATCTACCTTTTTCTTATGTTCATTGAAAATTGGGAAGTACGCAACGAAAGTCAACGTCCGCTGCGTTTTATAAAACTAACCACACTAATGACTGTGCGGACAAGTTAACGCACCGTTTAGAGCGCTGGCGCCTCCACTAAATAAGTGACGCCTTGGAAAGGCGTCACTTAATTGGCGCCTCCACTAATTAAGTGACGCCTCGTACGCGTCAATGCAGCGCACGTAAAGCGAACTACGTTGCGTGCAGGTCAGGCCCGTAGCCAGGAATTTTTTTCGGGGGGGGGGGGGGAGCACTTGCTGAAAACCTTGACTATTCGAGAAAAAAGCCTTTTTTCATTATTTATTTTTGGTGAAAAGCACGTACTTTGCCGAAATTTCGGGGGGGGGGGGGGGCTACCCCCCCCCCCCTGGCTACGGGCCTGGTGCAGGTGAAGGATACCATTTGTTCCTTCTTTTTCATCCATGCTCGCGACTGTGGCGGCAGGTTCCGCTGAAGCTTACTGGGAACCAAACGATTCCTTGAGTGGTAGATCCGGCAACATTTCCTTGCATGGACGATCCAGCAGCTATGGAGGACCGGATTCCCAAGAACAAGCAATGCATAGACCTCGGAAATCTAGGAAGAGCGGTATCAAAGGGGGTTAGCAGGCCGAGGCTACCTGCCTGGTATTCATGGTCTTTGCTGGCTTTTGTTTCTGTGTTTACTTGCTCCATGGTACAAAGCTTTATTTTACAATTTGCTGTCCCCTTTATCACCGAAGATTTGAGTTGCGATGACCGGTGCATGCCGCTGTATTGCTGTCGAAGTCAGCGAAGATATTGAACTAAAGTAATGAAAGATCGGGAGTCGAATTCGCACAAATTTTCTGTTGCGAAGGCGTCCGTCCGGCCTTGCCATTTGCCGGACGCCTTCGATATATTGATAAGTACAGCATTATTTCAAAAGGACTGCTTTTTAGGCGAGTTGATGCCCAGATTGCTTAGGTATGATTTGCTTTGACGTAAAATATATTTCGTGAAAAGGGGGCTAGGAAAGTGAAGAAAGTGAAGTTCCAAGAGAGAACGCGCAGGAGAGAAAGTTGGCACTTCACGTTATGTTTTCTTTCCCCCTTTTCACGAAGTGTATACTGCATCACAGTCAAGCATGCCTAAGTAACATATTTCTTTGTTAATGCGGGCGCAGATTTGTATCATTAGGTTATATTATATTATACAATAAGAGCCCAAATTCATATTGTAACAGCTTGTAGTTGATTATTTGCCTCATCGTATACGACCGCCCGTTGGCTGTGAAATTGGACATGGTTTTCTCGAAGAGAGTGCAGGCCTGTAAACTTCTATGCCGCCCTTTAAGAATCACGGCCGTCGTCGCTTTGTCGATGATTGCGGCAAGTGTCGCGAACGTTCGCTCCACACGTTGGTTCAAATCTTCTCTATGCCCCTCTGTTATGAAATTTGTTCCCGTACATCCTTTCCTGTATGCTGCTGTTGAGTGTTTCGTACATGCATCAGGCCACGAAAGCCTTATTGTGCTATTTGAAGTCGACCGGACTTCACGAGCGCTTGTGAACTATCAGAGCGCGTTCGTGTTGTGCGTGGTCACACCAAGCGTTAATTTATCTTATCTATTACTCCCCCTTCCCACTTGCAGGGTAACCAACCGAACCATGCTTGGTTAAGCTCCATGCCTTTCCCCTTCGTTTCTCTCTCTGTCCTCATCATACGAGAGACAACCACGTTTGTGTGCTTTTCTCTTGCACTTTCACCTCCCAATGTCACCCCCTTCTATAATCACACGAAACATTCACCTCGTCGTGTTCTAAACTCCGCCTTTGGAGCTGACGTGGCTGATCAGGGGCCTTCGAGGTGCGACTTCGCTGACGACCGCCGCCAAGGCCGACTCCGCCAACCTCAACGACCGAAGGGATCAAGAGGCATCACTGTCCGTCGGCTATAGCGTCCTCCGTGTCGAAGGCTTTGCGCCAACGGCAGCGCCTGCAGTGTCGACACTCGCACGAGTGCCTGTTAGCGCTCACGTCGCTATACGCGCTCGTGGGCTTCGTATTTCCTTTGTTCTGCGCGTCGTCTCAGCTACGGGGATGTCTCGTGATGGGCAGCGTGCGACCCCCAGAAGCGAGGATGGGGCATGTAGCGCATTACGGCGAGCGCAATACGACAGCAGTTGTCAATGCGGTTTCTTGTCGTCAATGCAGCATGCGAAATCTATCCGTGGAATTGTATATCAGCGACGCTGTACAGCTCGTCACCTTTAGGCATTTGTAGAGTCATTTACCCTTAGGTTGAACTGACTGGTCCATAGGCGTGCGAAGGGTTCTCCATTAGGGGTGCTGAGTCTCGCCGCACCCCTCCCTCCCCTGCGCCTCCCTATCCTGTTGGTTGAGTCTGAAACACCTTTTCCATGGCGCTCTTTGGCCACCCATGGCCCTTGCGCCACAAAACACAACTAATCATGAGTCTGAAACAAAACAAGCTTCGTAAATGATGCAAAATGAAAATGGAGTGATGAGTTGCTTCTCAAAACGGCCTGCCTTTGGTCCGGGAGTAAAGGTGGGCAGTTAACATTTATTGGAGTGCTCGGCCGTCATTATTGTCAAAAGCTTGAGTCACCATAACCCCGCACATTAAACTATGGCAGAACAGGTATGGTGTAGACTTGTCGCCCCCCTTAGGATGATTAGTGGGGACGCCACACCCCCCCTCCTCTGCCGCCTGTGCGCACGTCTGTGGTCTGGTCGACTGTTCCTTCGTCTCAGCTGTTCCACTGCGAAGACTGGCGTATCCAGAGGCAGGCACTGGGTGGCCCTGATGTCGTACCCACCCCCTGAGCCATGCCGGCACTATCGCGCCGACAAAACTTAGCATGCGATGGTCTCAAGAGGCTATTGCACGCATTGTTTGCTCGCCCCATTCATTAATTTGGTAAGGAATACACCTTAGTGCTCAGGGTGTTGGGAAATCAGGGACCCAGTGCGTGTACTGGTGACCTTCACCGCGTTCTCATCAAATCTAATAAATCTTCAGGGGATTGTAAAAGCATGGCTATAATTGCAAAATCACGAGAAAGACAGCTCGCTCGATTTCGCCACGTAAAAAAGACTCGTGTAACAGCGCGAAAAAGTGGAAATAACGACGAAGGAGACAAGTGTAAAGAGCGCTCTTTATACGCTCTGTCTCTATCGTCATCTTTTCCACTTTTTCGTGCTGTTACATAAGTTGCAACGAACCAGCTATATCCCAGCAAGCAACAATCCTAAAAAAAGACTGTTGATTAAAAAAAGTACAAGGAGGGTCACATACATACTCAAAGTCTCGGTTTTACAAGATGAATGCTCACGCAACAGGATTGTTCAGAAACAGAAATGTTGACGAAGCCCAAATGTTCACACAGCGGATGTTCGGCATTTGCAAACGAGGTATCTCTTGGCTGTCGCGAAATAACGGTCATGTATTCAGTCAGAAGGGAGCGCCCTTGCAAGTGCGGCTATAACCGCCGGTATAAAAAAATTTCATCTCCAAGGGCATCAAGAGCTAACGGACGTTTTTTTTCTATCGGAGACTCGTTTGGACTACAAGGACGCCTTCTCTAGTGCATGAGTCACAAGGGTGACAGCGTGGTGGCAGCGTGACTGTATAGAGGAGTTTCTGCAAAGGTCAATTTTTTACGACTTGAAAACGCGTCATATCAAGCAGGAAAGGAGACCCGACATTGAAAGCCTTATAACATATGGCAGATTTACAAGTGAGCGATTCCCTTGTCGTACAACGATTGCGTCCATTAATCGTGTAAACACATATGAACAACGTGCATAGAGAAAGATAAGCGTAATAACAGTTCACTTCTGAATAGGGCACCCCCCCCCCCCTCCTCCTACGCACTTGAAGAGGAGATATACAAAAGGAAGGTACACCACGTCACATCACATCACACGTATGCGGTACAAACGCAGACGAGGTATATATATGGTGGCGGTATTTGCAGGTAATATAGATGTAATGGTTGCGGTGCAGGCGGGTTTGTAGCGAATCTACTTTTCTGCACAGATAGCACGCAGGTGCCTATATATACGTCGGCAGAATTCTCCCTATATTACTAAGATCTCTCACTGTCTCGACCGAAATGTTTGCACATACATAGTCCCGCAGTCGATGAGGGCTCTAGTATCGCATTTTGAGCCTCATATCCGGATGAAATACCGGTCAGAAATAAGTGACCATTGACTGAAGTCCGAGAAAAGTAAAGTTGACGGAAATTTCTTAGCAACACAGACAAACAAGCGTTGAAAGTTGGGTATTCTGAAAGAAAGGTCTAATGGGCTTCCTCGTAGTGCCCCAAGCTGTGTACAATAAAAACAAAAAAAAAAGTATTTCCGTATGGGTATGTGTAGCGCAGTTGTGAGCAAATGTCTTGCAATTGTCTGGGCTTGCTTGTGAACTTGCTCTTTCACCTTAAGACAGGGACGACCGAACAATTACTGGACAGTAATTGTTACTGAACAATTACTGGACGACCGAGCAATTACTGTACGAAGTATACATCGCATTCAAACCGCGGTTTCGTTTGTGAATGTCGCACGTAATCACGTCCACAGCCCTTGACAGATTAGCAGCCACCTGCGAACCTTTGGACTTGGACACGATCACCCCGGCCTGTACCTTCTATGTATACAGTCAGAGACGCAGTAAATGAACACTGAAACTCGATACAGTTAATTAATTTCTGGGGTTTTACGAGCCAAAACTGCGATATGATTATGAGGCAAGCCGTAGTGAGGGACTCCCAAAATAATTTTGACCACCTCGAGTTCTTTATCGTGCACCTGAATCTAAGCATGTACACGGTTGTTCGTCGCCATCGAAATGCAGCTGTCGCGGCCGGGTATTGAAAGTGCGCTCTCGAGCTTAGCGTCGCAGAACCTTAGGCGCTAAGCTACCACGAACGTGAGCACATAATCTGGTATGACATCTTCGCACTCAAGGACGTCAGTCTCACCGGCACATCAGAAGTGGAGTATGTACTTAGCGCGATTTCTGGATATGTGTGTAGAGAGAGACAGGCGAAGTACACAAGGTCTAAAGCAGTGGCGCGATGCGACGATTCTATATACGTGAGAGAATGTTGACTGTATACATTTCGTCTGAACCAATGTAGACTTAACAGGCGGCGAGAGCAGCGTACTTACTTTATCGCGAATGAAAACGTCCAGTTTCTTTATGTTCTTTCTTTTTTTTTCTGTCATCGCTCAGTAGGAGGCGAATGCACTTAGTCTCGACACTGATTTTAATGGCCGAGTAATCTGCCACAAAAAAAGCCCGCACTCGTATGTCACTGACCGCTACAATCCTTGCATACGTCGATAGTTACTGAATACCCTTATCTTGTCCCAAAAGAGCAGACACTTTCGTAGGACGACGCAACTTCGATATATCAGCGGGAAGGTCTAGTTGCCGATGCATCATCGATGACGCATCACATTCACATCAAAGTCTTCGCATAAACCGATGTATATCACTGGTGCAAACGCCTTTCTTGAGTCACAAGTGAGCATCAGTATCTCCCGCCGTCAGAGAGCATCATTGGCGCGGCCATGTCACGTTGTAAGTCAGTGTTTGCGAGGTAAAACTTTACTTGTTGAGCGATACTTTATTGTGTGCTTGTGTATCTCAAGCCTTTTTGCTTGCTCATTCTGAGCGCGATAGAGTGCATATAGTATTATAATTCGTCAAACATTGTTCCAAACACGCATGAACTTCTGGGACAGCGTACTTCTCCCCGTAATAAAGTACAAAGTACTCTAATTCATTAACCACTTTATTTCCTAAACACACAGTTTCTATCATGTCTTACCAACATGACCAAACAGTCGCCTCAGTGAATCGCCAGAGACTCTGCTTCTAGACATCGAAGAAACGGACTTACTCTGTATTAGACATGAAGCATGACAAATTTGGCCCCAAAAATGGCATCCTGCCACCAAATTTTAGCCAAGGAAGATAAGAAAGAATAAAGGGACAGAAGAGGTAATGAAATTGTAAAATACAACCGGAGGCCTATAACGAAACAAGAAAATAAAAAAAAATTATGTGAGTAATTCTATGAATCCCAAAGAAAATGGACAGAAGAAAGTCGTGTTTTGTGAGCGCGACAGCACGTTTCGCTGCGTTTCCGTGACCAATTCGAGGATACGCAGCATAAACTTGAAATGCATATAAACCGCTGTCTCAAAAAAAAAAAAAGTGCGTTTATAAAGTCACGGTCTAGAAGAAGATAACGTAGAGCTCAGTCGTTAAAATCGACGACCATTTGTGAGCCCAAAAATGAATAATGTTGCTCTTATAAGACGCACGCCTTCATAACAAATAAAATAGGGATTATAAGCACTTACAAGTACTTTTGTTCGATGTGTTGTCAAAGCCTCCAAATTGGCTTCTGTTACTCTGATTTAATCGGCTACTATAACAGGTGCGTGGTATTATTGCTATGCGGTGTCTGTAGTTTCGATCCGTGAAAACCAACTGGCTGCACCAACACTATGGCCATGGCTGTACGCATGAAATCCATATAGAGCAGTGCAACGCGAGAACAGACGCATTACTAGCCCTCACTACTGGCCAAAATCGTGAACCCCGGGCTTGACTCTAGGCTGAAATTGTCCTTTCTTCGCCACAGGTGACCACCTGAAGTTCTTGCCTGCGTACGCACGTAGAGTTCTCAAAGGCAACAAGATCCGAAGCCTATATATGGAACACTCTGATAGAGGTGTCTTTCTTCGTCAACTTTGTCCGCAGGCAACGTAGAGGATTTCCGTAGTATAAACCGTATCGGCTCTATACCTTGTCCTGCGTAAAAGGACGAGTGTTTGCATGAAGGCAAATAAATGGCTTCACAATCAGACAACCATGCATAGGGCGCGTATGAGGTTCACTCTTATATAATGCAAGCACGAATGACCTTGAGAAACCGAACGAGTTAACGAAACAAGCAATCGCAAGCTCCAACGACCGCGATACGGCTAAGCCGCGCGTCTCCGCCAGACCGAAGATGCGAAAATGGCTTTCGTGGATCTGCTTCACGCGAGCGTTCACATTCTGGCTAGCAAATAAAAAAAATAAGGGTAATAAAAAAACAGACTATCCACGTAATGGCTGCAGAAGAGCCGGGCGTAAGCGAACTAGCCGCTAGAAACACGCCAGACCGTCATTATTCAAATACGTTGATCGTTTCGTGCCGTTGCGTGGTAGTAAGCGCACGGACCTCAAGCTCCTCCCTCGTGTTTGTTTTTGCGCCAGTGTTTCGGCAGAGAGCGCGCGCCAGACGCATACGCACCGCGCTCCCGAGACTTCCTCTTCTTCATCGTTTCGTTTGTTTGCTCGTTTTTTTATTTTTTTATTTCGGTGCTTAATTTAGCGGTCGTTTTCAGCGAAGCATGTCCGGCGAAAGCTCGCTCGCATGAGGGAGCCGCGTGGTCAAGCGTGCCTGTTCGCCTTCTCTGGTTAGTTGCCCCTGTTGCGCTTGGTTATCTCTATAGTTACTCCGCAGGAAGTATCTGCAGATGGCGTTGGTATTTCGATCGCATTGAATAAGTTTTGTCGGAACCAACAGACTCGCTAATAGCTTCAGCCTCAACCAGTCGCTGTAACTAAAGCTACAGCAAAACCTTCCACGATATACGAAGCAATTCGCTGCTGTGTCGGCTGTGGAGTTATAGCGTATATTTGAATATATGTTATACAGCTACCACCATTAAATCGTTTCACTCTCCCTGTCCTTCTAGAGATGTATATGTATATAATAATTTTGAGCTCTTCAGTTCGTCGAACAGTGCTTTTCGTGATATGTACGTTAACGTGTAGCTCATGTCTTGTTTCTTTTTTGTTTTGTTTTGTTTTTCTTGTGTTTTTTTTTGCAGCCATACCTTCGTTTATCCAATGTAAATATTATATAAATATTGTACATATTGTTCCGTTTTTCTTTTGTGTTTGTCCATTACTGCATATATGTTATTACACTGTGCAAGCACCTACGTTTTACAAGCCTTGCTGTGAAGCCGCAGCCAATAGCGCGGGGGCCGCGGCTCTGTCAAGCTGCATCTGACAGCTTTTCCTGCGCCTCCGCTTTATGTAGCATTACAAGGCAGGAATAAAGAATCTGATTTGATTTCGTTTGATTTCATTTGAAATGGTTTAGTCGCCCGTGTAGTGCCGGTGAGAAGTCGCTTCAATCCCACGCACTCGTTAGCGTCCACAGCTTCGATGCGCCAGTATACTATATATATTTGTGGGTATAGCCTATACAAGGAGGCTTTTAACTGCTATGGGGCTACAGTACATCTTTTACCTCACCATACAGCTATCACTTTGGAACGGCTTACTCATCACGTAGTACCGATGTAGGGAGAATATTTTCCCTTCCTTCACCTCTATTCCCAATTTGACGCTCTTTTCTTTCTTTTTTTACTTCGAGCACGTTTTGTGGACTCCTTAAGACTCGATTTTCCTGTCTTCCATCGCGGGGTAGCGAACCGGACATCACGAAGCTTTTAACCAATAATACCAATCTATTGTGATAATGATGATTGCGCTGATTATGATTAGGATGATGACGGCGGTAATTCTGCCAATAATGATGATGACAATTCTGGCGGTTTTGGAAGCAACTGTAGTAGGTAGATACCGAACTAGCGCGCAGAAAGACGGACAACGTTGTTTGACAGACGTCACTTGGTCCGTTACGAAAGTCGGTGCACATCGCCGACGATGCGCAAGAGTGCAAACATGCCGTGGTTTGTGCTCCTATGCGGGCGGATGTTTGTCGCACGCTCGAGAACATTCCGCTTTCGTATTTCATCGAACGACAAACGCTTCAGGCAGGTATAGATAAATCGCGAAGCGATGACTCTCACGTGCTCAAACGGAAGGGAGGGGGGAGGCGGTGAGGGTGATCCAGGGACCACCGCTAAAGTGGCGTGTCGACGTCGAAAACTCAGCCCACCACGGTGTGCTGTTGCAGCGATGACCCGCATCGAACGGACAGCGATTGCAATCGCTGTCCGTAAAGGAGGGTTGTAGAAGAGAGAGAGTATCGGATTACCTTTAATTGCGCTGGGATTAATCACCGGCGTCTGCGCATGCGCACATGTGGCGCTAATGGTCAGCTGCTACGTATAGCCGGCAGCGCGACCACACGCACGCGCACAAACTTATTCGCGCACACACTAAAGCGCACAAACACTCACACGTGCAGGTATACACAGGAACCTTACGCACCAACAAACATCTACTCATAGCTTCGCTTCCACACTCTCATGCAGACGCGCCAAATGGGAAACACTCTCGCAGGGATACCGCATGGCGCCGCAGTATACGAATTACAAGTTTTCGAGGGGATGTGCTGGTCACGTTTTGAGCGTCGCGCACGCGTGGTTCCCGCCGCTGTATAAAAGATGCGGGTATTGTGCGTGCGGCGTCTGAAAGAGGCTAAATTGCGAACTGAACTGCGCTTCAGGTATCGTATTAGAGCCAAACAAAACAACATGCGTATCGTGCGCATGACGCATGTGCCATACTTCTTGCTGCGTCGAAAACACGCTGAAAACAGTGGATAACGCTTACGGACTCTACCTGCCTGGCGCCGACGTGTCGAACCGTCAGCTTAATAACAACGAGGGGTATCCCCCGTCCTTGCGTAATAATCACGGCTGTAACGAAACGGATTTATGATCAAGTGAACAACATGACATGCATGTGGTGTTTACAGGTGGCTGGCGGAGTGAGTAAGTTATATTGAAGCTGCTTGGTTCGCATTTCGACGTGTCTGCGCTATTCCTTTTTGAGTCGGTACCCTAGAGTTTCGTGCTCACTTCCTCATGGATGCTGCAATCTCCGCCTTTCTTCTTTCTCGTTTACAAATATGTTTCTCCGACAAATAGTGGCGACAAATTGAGCGAGAACAGAAGGTCAAATACATGGGGTCAATATAAACTCTTCCTCCCCGACAACAACTTTTTTTGCGAGTCGTATACCATGCACATCCAAACACATATACCACCTAAACCCTATAGCCTCCTGTATTTTTTTTTTCTTTTTTGACAGCTACTCGCGATGATCAAGTAAATTTTATGCTACAAGTCGCTGGCAATCTCGACGCTTCATTTGGCGATCGGCGGAGTTTGCCGCATTGCAAGCAAATGAGTCCTCGAACATGCTCCCTGCATATTGAACGCGGTTCGTTTCATAAAAGCTGCCAAAGCGTCTATAGGCATGTATACACGAGCAGCTCGCGAAGCACTGGCGCCTGGCATGACGCATGCGCTAAGTGTTTTTAAGTGATCGAGCGTTAAAAGAGTGAAAGCGGTATTATTTGAAAGCTCTCTACGCAATCACATGTATACACGTCTCTTCGATAGGGAATTTGGCAGTCAGGAAATTGCTTGCAAAAGCTTGTTTTTTCCCCCCACGTGCGGGTTATACAGCATATAAGCTCTGTGTATACAGCCTTGAACGCATCGAACAAAGGTCGTCGTAGAGAGAAAAATGGAACTCAAGAAAGACCGTGTGATTAGCAGGTGCAATAGGTCAAGTAATGGATGAAGAATACATAATTGGCCGGCCCGGCGCCGTTCGGTTGTAGCCAAATAGGCTCGCGTGTCACGTGTAGCAGGAGGAACCGAGGAGTTCTGGATTGAAGAATGCGACGACGCATGCGTTTGGCTCGAAGAAAGCCTTTTCCAGTACCTGACCGACTCGTAAACAAATCATCGCTGTTATCGAAGTACAAGAAAAACAAATACGATTCCGAATTGTAATTCAGGTGAAGCCATGGGCACATATTTATCGTAAACTTACGCCCTTTGCAAAACAAATGAGTCTCCGAACAGCGCGATCGGAATTCACGTCACATTGTTGTTGCGTTCAATAGAATCGTAAAAGTGGTTGTTTATTGTCTACGAGTGTATTCGCTCTCTAAAGGGTTCAAAATTACCATAATGGGGTCTCCCAGAAAAGTACACAAATAATGCCATAAAAAGTTATTGATAGCCACATTCAAATAGATGTTGGCGCAGCGTAGACGGCACCGGCTACTCCTGTTCCCTTAATTTACAAAAGCGCGTAGAAAAAAAAATTCGATCGAAGGATGTGACAATCGTTTTAAAGTTCGGAAGTTTTAAAGTTAAAGTTTTAAAGTCAGCGCTCGTGTGTCTCATGCCTCTTCTCCTATCCTCGTCTTGTGTACTTTTAATTTCTATCACGAGCACACACCTGGTAACAAACGGTAACGAGGTAAGAACAGCGCTCTAAAAAAATACGCCTGCACGCCAAAAAATTAGCTATTTGAGCAGTTATTCCTCGAAAAACTGTATTGTTGCTCGTCACACGCCGCATTACTGTTTCTAGCATTCCCACGGTCTTGCTCTCATGATTTTCCGTAGTGGTGGTGGTCTCCTATGAAGACAATGCGTCTTCCCGAAAAGCGTCTTGCTAGGCGTATCTTTATCTTTGCACTGATATTTCAACTTGGTCTGTGGTGGGAGAGTAAAATAACGACCGGGCGTCACACAATGCGAATTACGTAACTAGTGGGTCGTTTAAAGCTTCCAAGCCATTACAAAGGGCTCAGCCATAATTCTTCAGTCGTCATCAACCGTCGCATCAACAAGGCGCACACAAAGGCTTAGAGATGGATCGCTTCTCCGCAGAATGACGAATAATGTCATGGTGGGTGCTTTCCAACTTCACAAAAATTATTATTTATGGCGTAGAGGGAACCTTGCTTGTGTATACTTGTACTAGTAGCCCCAAGAGAGTTTATAACGGGTTCTAGAAATGCCGCTCTTCCAGCTTTCGCTGTGACTGCGCTGCGCTTTCTGCGCAGACCTGGTGTTTCTTTTTTTTCTTCTTCTTAAGAATGGAATTGTACACCGATGCTTGTCCAGAGATAATGAGTGAGATGGAGAGAGATAGGTGATGATCATTACGGCGTGTCAAACAAGACCATGCCTGGGTGTCTACTCAACACCTGAGGGCGGTAAAGGTAGAATATAGATAGTATACTCCGTGTTTTCGGATAAATCCGAGAAAAAATCCTATACACACTCGCCGGTAAAATTTTTGACAATTCGGATTTATCCGATAAACTCCGATCTTAACGGCCAATATTATCCTGTTCCAATAATAATAATTAATAATCGTAAGTTTAACGACCCAGAGTCACGATATGATTATAAGGAACGCCGTAGTGGAGGGCTCCGGAAAGTTAGACCACCTGAGGTACTTTAACGTGCACCTGAATCTAAGTGCACGGGCCTCAAGTACGTTTCCCGGCTCCGAAAATGCGGCCGCCAAGGCCGGGATTTCATCTCGCGACCTTCGAGTGAGAAGTCGAGCATCATAACCACTAGAACACCGTGGCTTGTATGACCCTGTCTCGTCCTTTATAGAAAGGGAATGTTCTAAGCGGTCATTGATACATCTGTTGCTTTGGCCGATATAAAGTTTACCTAACGTCAACAGTATCTCTCAGACCGCACCCATCGCACATTTATAAAAGGGCCTATCGCGCACGGAGCGAGAGACGTCAACGCATGTAGGGCCCCCGGGAGCGCGAGACGGGATCTTGATATACGGACCCCTGGCGGCACTGGGGTGCACCAGACGACATCGAATATACAGACTTAGTAAAGTATGCTTGCGTCTATTACAAGCTTTAAGGCTGTAATACACACAAACCTAGGTGTTTTGTATTCAAGTACTTGTGCGTGTGTATAATGAAGGTATTAGAAAGAAAACAGGCGCGAAATACCAGACCGTTGACTCAGCGCGTGTATATATATATATATACACGGAGCCCTAAATATAGATGAGAGAAGGGCAATATTGTAAAAAGAATGAAAAAGGCAGTCAATGAGAACACACTCAATGATTACTGCTCTCTGATAATAACACGTGTCCTTTATTCTACTCACTACCTTGCTCTATTCTGTCCTTCAGCTATGTCCTTTCTCCTCCACCTCTCGATCCCTTCTAGAGTGGCATGTAGTAAAATACTTTTGCATCGACAGACCTCTCTGCTTACATGCATACACGATGCCGATAGATACAGTGAAGCATCAGTTAAAGCCTACTTAACCGCGCCAATTGTGTGTTGGTTTCATATGTGAGTATGACTGCGTACTTCGTCGGTCTGGTTTATGTCCCAAGCTGTAGACACCACACTGCGCCATTCGTGTTGTATCCCACGCTTCAGGCGTTGCGCTTGCGGCATGCATGCAACCACTCTTACAGGGTATAGTTTCCTCCCACGCTCGCTTTCATTACGAGCAAGGCTTCTGTCGGTAGCCGAAACGTCATTTAAACTAACTTTACCCTGATGATTTACTGCCATCACCCACTGATTCACGAGATTCCGTCAGGCTGACGATTTTATCTGTTGCTACGAGGGTCAACGCAAGGTACATTGGCTAATTGATCAAGAAATAATTAAGGTATTAGAAAGAAAACAGGCGCGAAATACCAGACCGTTGACTCAGCGCGCGTATGCTCGTGTACTTGTATTCAGGACACTTCCGGCGACCCCGTACTTTTGACGAAAGCTATAATCAGCTATTCAAAGCAGGCGTGTCCCCGCCATGGCGGTGTCAGTGGCATATACAGGACATTTTCCTGGCCTGCGGGTGGAGGGCCTTGTGTGTGGTGTGTGCTTTATTCGCATATGAAAACACGGGAAGGTAGGCTACGTTAGAGCCTGTTGCTGCTGCTGTTGTTGCTGTTGTTGTTGTTGTTGTTTCGTTGTTGTTGTTGTTGTCGTCGTCGTCGTCGTCGTCGTCGTTGTTGTTGTTGTTGTTTCACTTTTTTAGACATTTGGTCGCGGCTGAATGAAAACAATGTTGCTATTTTTTGTATTTTTAAAATATTGTTGTTGATAAGCACGTTGCTTTTCTTGTAAATAAAGTCAGTGCAATCGGCGATTTACTCCGGTAGTCGGAAAGAAAAACGACACGCAGAATGTACTATTGGCGTTATCTGAGTGGTGCGTAAGCGTGGGGTGTTACATTGCAGCAAACTCTGCGACTGCGGCCTTCCCGGCAACGTTGTTGTTGGTAGGCATCGGTACGGCGTCTTTAAGCTTCTTTAGCGTCTTTAGCGTGTTTCAGCATTCTTTAGTGCCTGGAACGGCTCAAAGGAAAGCGCATCCCGCGAACACCGAAACGCGTGTCTGGCATTAAATTTTCTCAAAGTCGGGAATTTTCTTATGTGTGTAATTCTCCACGTCAACTTTACATCTTGCCCTAGAGAAGGCTTTTTTATTCCATCTACCCGAAATATTTCGACAAAGCCTCCGCAGAAGGTGTTCTCCTTTTACATTTGTTTCTTGCCACCAGTTAGATATTTATATCTAACTGGTGGTAGTCTTTGTAGCTATTTGTCTTACGTGACAGAGGAACGGCCGGCCGGCGGGTCAGCGTTTTAGGGGCGAAGCTCCTTAAGACGGCACCCGTTCGTCCCTCGTAGTCGTCGTAGTCGTAGTAGTCCGTAACCAGTCTTACGCTTTGACCTCCAAGGTGGTGCCGGTGGGAGATTTTTCCTCTGCGTTGTTGAACAATAAAAAATTCGCAGCGTGCGCGTTAACTAAAAGCCGAATTCTTCTGTCTCTCATTCCCCATTAGCAGCCATTGGCATGTTCCAGTAGGAAACGTTAGTAGAAGTAGAAGTGTAAGTGTTAGCTAAAAGCCGACTTCTTCTGTCTCTCATTCCCATTAGCAGCCATTGTTTACCTCCAAGGTACTGCCTGGTGAGATTTCTCCTGTGCGTGATTAAACAATAAAAATTTTGTTCAAAACGCCGTTGATTGATGAAATAAACCAACGAAAGACGCCAGATGTTTTGTAAAAGCAAAACGAAAGAACGCCAGATGTTTCTAAAGCAAAACGAAAAGACGCCAGCTGCTTCACGAAAGACGCCAGATTTTTCTAAAGCAATGGTTTTCTAAACAATGAAAATTCACAGCGTACATGTAAAATTAAAGTGAGCTGCAAGTCGTCATAAGTCATCGAACCTTTAGTATAAACGCGCCCGATCTCACGTCGGTGATGATGTACTGGGCAGAATTCACGGAAGATTCACGGTTTACCGATGAACCTCCGCAGCTTCGCCCACTCATCATCATTCACTCCGTGGATATGCTGTGATTTTTTTATCGTTGATTCGGCATGGACAAGTTTAACCATTTAAAACTGGCAGACAACTCTGTCATTGTAGCGATTCAAACTGCAAACCGCGCAAAATACAACGATATGTTTTCGTGTACCTCTTCTGCGTCCTTATATTTTTAACTGTTTACAATTTGAATATAAACTACCAACTAGCCGATGGTTTCACCTTTTTTTGAGATTTGGCCGCGGCTGAATGAATACAATGTTGCTTTTTTTGTATTTTTAAGGTACTGGCTGTCGTGCGTCATTTCTCAGTAGTTATGTATGTTTTGTTGCTTTTTCCTATATGTATGTCTTACGTGTTATGTTTCACCCTTTCCTATGGTTTGTTTCAGAAGCAAAAGATGTAAAGGTTACATACTTCGCTTTTATTGGCGTTTATTTTGGGCCAGATATCTAACGTCTCACGTCATCTTATTCCTTTTCAGAACGCGGGAGAAAGGGGCCTGACATCATCTTCAGGAAAGACGCTCGTCTTCGGGTTTTGCTGAAGGGTTTTTTCAGGCACGTGCCCGAAAAACCTCGTTTCTATACGTATCCGCATAAGCCGCTACGAAGTTTCACGTATTCTACTTACATTTCCAGCAGACAGTGGTCTGTTCGTCAGGTGGTGAATATTCCGGTGACATTCCAAGAGACACAGGCCTCGGCACACGTGTCCCACGGGGACTACAGGCTAGATAGTCGTATATGTTATCTTCCATTGTAACGCCTTCTACTGACAGTATATATGAGGTCAAGAAAATTTTATTATCTTTTTTTCTTTTCCCAGAAAAAAAAATAACAACGTGAAGGCAAGAAAGAATCGCGCGCCGCACTTTAGGTTCTGTTTCCCAATGACGTCCTTGTATCTGGTCGTTTGTTTTCTACTGCCATTTTTCTTTTGCATCACTCTAGGAGTTGCTGGAAGTACACTCGTTCCCAAAAGCACAAGTGTCAATGAATCAGAGTAGGCCTTATACTTCTCGGGGCTGATGACCATAATGATAACGCGTGTGCTTGTCGCTTTTCTTAGTGTGTGCAGGGTCCGTTGTTACTACTATATTTCTCTCTTTATTTGTGTTTTCTTTTTCCAAATGCGTGTATTTCACTTGCGAATGAGGAATTTCCAGCAACTCTCCTTCTGTGCTCTGCTCCAACAAATAATTGTTGGGGTCAAACAGCCGCCATATGGTGGTCTAGTGATTATAGTGCTTGACTGCTTACCGGAAGGTCGCGGGATCGAATCCCGGTCGCTGCGGCCGCTTATCGATGGAGGCGAAGTGCTAGAGGCTCCTGTGCTTAGGTTTATGTGCGCGTTAAAGAACCCCAGGTGGTCGAAATTTCCGGAGCTCTCCACCACGGCGTCCCTGATAATCACATCGTTTTTTTGGAACCCCAACAATTACTATCATTACTTCTGTCCAAGCACCTAGCTTTCCTTCGTTTAATAACGAAAATCAACGAGAACATACCCGTATGAAAAGTGATGCAAAAATCCGTAACCAGGGGGTGGGTGCTCGAGCAGACGTTTCGACAAGTGGACTTGTCTTCTTCAAAGGCTGGTATTTCTCGCACACTCTATATTATTATTATTATTATTATTATTATTATTATTACCATCATCACCACCACCACCACCGTAATCAGGAAGATGCGTGCTTATTTCACCGACATATAATTAAAAGGACAGATAGGCGGTCGATTACGGGAAAATAACAAGCGCTTCTCGCTTCTCATCGTGGTCTCAAGCCATGCGCAGCTTGCTGTATCCGCTGACGTCATTAAAAGAGCGCTCTCAATCCTATAAACGTAATTAATCGCGCGCTGGCGCGTGCTCAACCACGTGAAACAATAAACAACCCGTCCGTATACACCAGCGTCGCGGCGGCCACGCAAGGTTTCCCGAAACCACGCGCGCTGGAAACAGCAAAAAGGGGGCCAGCTGCTGGCGAGAAAGGGCTCGGGGTGACGCTAGGACAAGGGCATCGATACCCAAACAAAACGCAGCCGCTTTGGCGCTGCTGCTGCTCTGCATTGTGAACCGGATTTGCAGATGGCCTACTTCAGCGGCGCGGCGACGACGCGGCGCGCCGGCACATCGGCGCCACACAAAGCCGGACACGGGGGTCGCCGAAGGCAACGTCAACGCCGTATACCGTGCGATATAATACTATTCTCGTTTGTATACTGAGTACATGACCGCTATTCGTGTTGTTGTAAACCGCGTGTATAATACCAGCCCCGAATACGTGTCTTGGTGTGAGCGCGAGAGCAATGTGTGTGCTTTGCAGTAGCTGCCGTTCATTTATTTTTAACACAGAAGCTGTTCTAAATCGGCGTAATGTGTCGTGACCCAAAATTATCAGCATCACGAACCAACACGCGCTCTCTTCGTCCTCTTCTTCATCTTCTACTTCGCTCCTAGAACACGTGCACCGGTTAGTCCGGCGTATACAGCAAGGGGGAAGCACTGAGCTAAGGGGAGGTGCGAGGGTGAGGGGGAGGGAGAAGAAAGAAAGAGATAAAGAAACAGAAAGACAGAAAGAAAGAAAGGTATAAAGAAAGAGAGAAATCTTGGCGAAAAAAAAAAGAATTCCTCGTGAGGCGGCGGGATGCGAACCCGCGCACCCACGATCCGAAGGCGAGCGCCTTAACCACTCGGCTATCCAGGCACTCTTACTCGGCTATCCAGGCACCCACTTGCTATACTACACTATACATTGTATGGTATTGTATAGCAAGGGGTAGAAAAGGGAACTGAGGGTAAGGAGGATAGATATGAAGGTGAGGAGGAGGGAAAGGAGTAAAGCATAGCATACAAATAGTGAGAAGAGAGAAATAGAGAGAAAGAAATGCAGAAAGAGAAAGGAAGAGAGAAAATCAAAGAAAGTGAAAATAATTAGAGAGAGAGAAAAAAGAAAGAAACAGGAAGCAAGCGAGAAATAGAGAGATAGTGAGAGCAAAGATAGGAAAGGAGGAGAAAAAAAGAGAACACTAAAGAGAAACAAAGAAGGCTGTCCAGCTCTATAGAGAAATAGAAAGAAATAGAGAAAGAGGTTGCGCAGCGAGCGGCGACGGGCCCGTGCTTGGCTGGGCCAAGCTTCGCGCGACTTAGTGCAAACTTCCTGCATTTTTATTTATTTATTTATTAAATGCGAAGCATTTCTTAGCGAACCCTGGGCACTTTGAGTGGATCTATCTATCTATCTATCTATCTATCTATCTATCTATCTATCTATCTATCTATCTATCTATCTATCTATCTGTCTATCTATCTATCTATCTATCTATCTATCACTATCTATCTATCTATTACTATCTATATCTATCTATCTATCTATCTATCTATCTATCTATCTATCTATCTATCTATCTATCTAGCCGCCTACGCCTGGGTGCTCTCGTGATCGCCTCCTTAGCTTGCTGTAGACCAAAATTGGCATGGGAGAGTAACAGGGTTTTACGAATATGACTGTCTGGTGATGACATGCATAATGTGAAAGTCTTGTCGTGTATGTCCGGCAAACCCTTTATTCCAGACACGTGTGTCACATACCCGTATACCACGTGCCATGGTAAGCGGGCATATGCGCTACAGGTGACTGACACTTTATATCTTCCCAGGAACAGCGAGAACAGAAATTCGTAATTTAAATGCGAGAGATTTAATAAAAACCGACATCGGCAGAGTTGACCCTACGTATGCAAAGAATGTAAATCAGTATCCCAGCGGGAATCGAACCAAGCATTCTGGGTGGCAGTCAGGTATATTCTACCACAGAGCCACGCGACGTCTTGAAACTGTTGTGGAAAAAGACCCTATGCAGGCGTAATGTCAGTGCAGCGTCACTTGCGGTTGCAGTGCTGTCAATCTAATTTTATAACAAAACAATAAACATTACATCTGTACTCTTATGATACAGCCGTCATGCCGGGTTGACGTCAGTTGTGGTTCTAGTGGTGGCTCCGCTTTCCCAGAAGTCTAATAAACATCACATTTGTATTCCTATGAATCAGCAAGCTACATGTGAGCGTTGCTCGACCCCGGAGAAATACGCTAACGCAAGTTGTGTAAGATAACATCATCGCACTGCAAAGTGCACTTCCTCTCGATTATTGATACTCACGTCTGTACTCTAAAGTGAGTACTGACGCCACGTCAGACCATAAGTTACCCTTTAAACGCCTGTATAGTCGAAGTCCCTGTAAGGCCACGATGTGCACACAACTACTACGCTTACAAAAACACGTAGATCCACCTCGTAACACTTGGCTCAAAGCCAAAAAATGCAGCATAGACAACTACTCGCGGATTGCTTCGCATGAAACCGATTCCCACATGACGTGGGATCTACCGAATATTGTGTTAATTAATTAATTAATTAATTAATTAATTAATTAATTAATTAATTAATTAATTAATTAATTAATTAATTGATTAATTAATTAATTAATTAATTAATTAATTTTGTCTGTTTGTTTGAGTGATTTTCTTTTTTGTGTGCTTGTAACTTATTAACACAGCAACGCAATGCATGATTAAGTGTTCGGTGAGTATGTCCTACCGCTTCTACCTATATCGCATTAGTTCATAACATTATAAAATTTTATGAGACCGGATATATGTATTATGTGGTAATATCAATTGCCGCGGTTTCACGGGGCAAAACACCGATATGATTACGAGTAGTGGAGGGCTGCTGAAACTTCGGCCACCTGGAGTTCTTTAAGTAGTAGTAGTAAAACATTTATTGCCTATGTAACGTTTCTGGGCAAGTTGGTGGAACGTGCACCTAAATCTAAGTTAGTTAGTTGATTCGGTTTTTATGGCGCAAGTGCAGCTGAGGTTGTGCTATGCTGTGCGAGTCACAACACCTCAATCTAAATCTAGGTACACGGGTTATATCGTGTGGTGCCTCTGACGTTGCGGTACAGCTGACACAAGACTAACAAGGCGTAACATAATACTGCCTATATGAAGGGAACTTTATAAATTTGGCTTTTTGCTCCTGATGATCCATTTGTGATACTAGCGCTAAGATCGTACTGAGATGGGAGCGTCGTCTTATGCTAATTTTGAACATGACTCTCCGATATTCGAAAAGTACTCGATTCTATGCTTTTCGCTTCTGGCACCGTTCGCTTTGTATTCAATTCGTTCTGCATAAAAAGGAGTGAGAGAGAGGGAGGGATCGCTATCCACGCACTCGCCGCGGTGGTCTAGGGGTTATAGTGCTCGACTGCAGACCCGAAGGTCGCGGGTCTGCGCTATGTTTATATATATATAACCACAAACATGTAGGAAATGAACAACCGTACGGAACCCCCCTAAAATATATATATATATATATATATATATATATATATATATATATAATATATATATATATTATATATATATATATATATATATATATATATATATATATATATATTTTAGGGGGGTTCCGTACGGTTGTTCATTTCCTACATGTTTGTGGTTTACAACAATGAGCTTTCCATCGTGAGCAAGCGCTGGTCTTGCTTTATTTCTTTCTATGTGCTTAATGAGTTCGCGCTCACTTAGTATAATACGTAGTCCACCTCGGTGGTAGTATAGTTACGGTGCACGGATGCTGACCCGACGGTCTGTGTTTCGATGCTGGCCGCGGCGGTCGCATTTCGATGGAGGCGAAATGGTAGAGGCCAGTGTGCTTACACTGCGATGAACGCGCACGTTAAAGGTCACCATATTGCCGAAATTTCAGGTGCCCCTCCACTACCGCGTTCCTCATAATCGTATCCTGATTTTGGCACGTATACAATCCCAATAATTATTACTATTCGCGCACCCCAGAAGAACCATTTATGTGCAAATAACTACATGCTATTTCCCCTGTATAAAAGTTCGCCTGAATATATCGATCTGATCAAGCGTCGCGTGTGCACGAGCGAATCACAATACATTGACGCATGATTTAGACGCCGCTCGATACCAGGCAAACAAATACGAAGTGGTCAGTGCGCAGATTATCTCGGCGCCATCTTGCGTTAAATGTCACGGGCAGCGCGATTCGACGACCGATTAGCACAGGCGACCTCAATAGAGACGGACGAAAAAGAAAAGTAGCGATGTTGCGACCTCCACATGCTGTCCTATCGAAAACGTTACACCAAGTCATTCGAGAAATGCAACAAGAGCACTCTGATTAATCTGTGCACTGCGGGCGCACTGAAGGACGAAGTAAATCAAGCGATCTGTATTAATGCCTTATGTTCCTATCTGCAGCCGGCGCGCCTGGTTTGTAGAGTGTATAACACTCAAATATGAAATAAAGTACAACATCTATTCTTAGGTGTATAGATAGTTTGACGTAACGACAAGTTTACGTCGCCTAATATATATTTGGCCTCCATGTGAAAACATAAGTCTGACTTCCTTTCTTTTATGAAAAACACCCAGAAATGAAAACGGCAACTGCGTACTCAGGACTGTGTCTGATGGAAGCAAAATCTCCAAGCATTTGCGTTTCACAGTCTAACAAAACAAGTAGACGACTACGATACG
The DNA here is from genome assembly GCF_013339695.2 of Rhipicephalus sanguineus. NCBI lineage: Eukaryota > Metazoa > Arthropoda > Arachnida > Ixodida > Ixodidae > Rhipicephalus > Rhipicephalus sanguineus. The sequence continues at coordinate 122,250,844 of NC_051177.1, read as the reverse complement.
TAACTGTAGATGTCGTGTAATATTTTTTTTTTATGGGGAAGTCTTATGCAAGCTCACGAACTTTTTTTTTCTGTTTTACCTCGATGCTCTTTCAGCTTACTGAAATCCTTGTGGTTGTAATCTTTCCTTGCGATAGTGAACTAATATAATCATAAAGCACAATAAGCACAAAATCAAGTGAGCTCACGAACGTTGTAGAGGGTGAGATGTGGTATATGAGTCGTAAAGAGTCCAGGGTCCAGACGTCGGCTCTTATTTCAGACACGTTGATGTTGTTAATGATTACAATGGCGATGATGATGATGCTACGATAAGCTTGGGTAAAAAGCTCAGGTGGTTCTAGGCAGACTTGACGAATTCAGAAGAAAAAAATATCGTGGAAAGAACAGAACGTTAAAAAGCACCGATCTTCTGCTAACTTCATTATTGTTATATCACTGCAGTTTTCGCAAGAAGCGATAGCTAGAGCATGAACTGGCAACGCTTCCCGCAATGTCTTCTGACTATACTCGGAAAATTAAGGTACTTGGCTTTATTTTATTTTCTTTTTGCTTCCGCACTTTATATTGAACAAAATCATCTCATACATATATATATATATATATATATATATATATATATATATATATATATATATATATATATATTTACATAAATATCTCCACGATCTGCTGTACACAGCTTGCAGCGATGCATATCTTAAACACCATCGAGATGATATATATATATATATATATATATATATATATATATATATATATATATATATATATATATATATATATATATATATATATATATATATATATATATATTATATATATATATATATATATATATACAAAAGCTTGCTTGGCAAAGTGAATTGCGGCCAATGCTACAAAGACCCCGGAGCGACGGCGGGAGCGACCGTGAATCGCGCGTTCCTTGAGTAACGAGCCAGCAGTCCGCTGCCTTGTAATGCACTCGTTAATGAATAGCGGCATACTCGATCAGACACTAGTGAATTCAGAGTATCGGGCGTCAGCCGTCGCTAAAACATACGGCTCTAAGCGAATCGGTTCGCGAATCCAATTTCTCTTGACGCGGGTGTACGGCTACTAAATGAACCCGGCAAAAAAAAAAAGAAAGAAAGAAGAAGAATAAAAAAAAGAAATGAAAAAGAAACGTAAATGAACCGAGGAAATACAGATTTTAGTCGAAGATCAAAGCACACACACACAAAAAAATATACACCTGAAATTGAAGTTGGCGCAGCGCACTAAAAGCATTCGTCGACGTGTGTTGCATTCTACAATGCGTTCCGAAATAAATAATTCAAAATGCGCGCCATCGGCGCACTCCGTCCGTAATATCTCGGCGAAATCTCCTGTACCCCGCTAAGTGTTGTGGGTCGCGGTATTTACTCGATACAGATTGCAGAACGTAGCAGGTGGTCTTGTATCGCATTTCTGGTCGTTTTCTTTTTTTTTTCTATCCCTCTCTATCTCTCTGTTGTTATTCTTGTTTTTCTTTTATTCGATTCTTTTTTTTTTCTCGCGCACTTTGACTCGGCGATGTCGAGAGAGGTGATAAGGATGACCTTGAGACAGCGCGCCGGGATTACGTTCCACGATAACGCCGAATTCCGATGTAAGCCGAGCAATTCACCGAGGTCTGAAAAGTTGATGCCAACCGTCGACTTGGCGCCTTGAAGGGGTAAGTCGTTGCTGTATACAGAAAGTTAGCTCAGTGACGCGGCTGCTGGCAGTAAGATGATTCTCTGGATTGCGGGACAGAACATCTGCATAGAGAGGTTGTTATTATGAAAGCTGCACTCGGTTCATTACTATATGCAGCGAAGGATATTCTTGAGCTTTTGATGAGCACCCCCCTCCCCCGTTGGCGTTTGGTCCGTAAACATGCGGACTATTACGGATGGTGCATATGTTGTATCTGATTCATTCATTCATTCATTCATTCATCGAAGGTAGATGATTGGCATGATTCGGGCTTTTGTAAAATGGTGTATTTGACCGCTTCCATGACGTTTATTAATCGTGCTTTATTTTATCGAGGGTCCCTCTTTCTTTTCAGAGCACAGTGGATTGAATCCGCGACCTCGCGCTCCTTATGTGAGCGCCACAGACGTTGAGCCACCGCAAAGGATAAAGCTATGTGGGATTATTTCGTTTCCTTGGAAATCAGAACGGAAGATACAGCGGGGCATAAATTGGAACTGAAGTGGAGGTCGTTCTGCTGGCGAGCCTATTACTCGCCTAACTATCCGGCTAAGTTAAGTCTGTAGAAAGAAAGAAAGAAAGAAAGAAAGAAAGAAAGAAAGAAAGAAAGAAAGAAAGAAAGAAAGAAAGAAAGAAAGAAAGAAAGAAAGAAGTAGGATGAGAACAAGTAGGAGGAGAAGGAAGAGTAATGTTACAACGCCGATAGCACCAAGATGTCAATAATGTGCATAAGAACAAAGGGAAGAGAAACTGGCGATTTCAGTTTTATGTCAGCCACAGCTATAAGAAGCCGACAGGTAATGAGCCAATATAACACAAATCCTCATAGGTTTATGTGCAGCATAGCGTACGCGTTAACGAAGGTTGCCACGAGCAGTGCTGGTTAACGGCGCCAGTTTTCCTACCTATTAAGCGTATGCAAATATCCAAGAACGTGCATGGCAGGATGACTGGCTGCCGTAGTTAATTTGGCGTGAGCATCGCTCGCGTAATGCAGAGGATGTCGCTTTTGTTCCTATCGGTGGAGAGTTATTTTTTTCGTCAGCTTTCATTTTGTCTTTCCCTTGGTGCTTCTGCTCTTCACCCACAAGCGAGGTTAATTAACCCTGCGCACTCCTCGTTATCGCTGTCTGCTAGCTTCATAAAGAGGGCGCTCTGCAGCGTAAAACATGTCCGTTTGAACTTATATGAAGCCTTTTTATCGCTGTTTATAACAGCAATGAATGGGGCATTCTGACATTTCAGGACAGTATGGGTCCATAGCAGTTCGTGACGAAGACGAACTCAGGGGTGTACAAGGCAGTCGTCAACAATGGTTTCATTTGGATTGGTTCGTTTGCGATTGATGTACGGCGCACAGGGCCTAAATTTACGAACAAGACATGTGAGATGCAATGAAACGCATCGATAAGGCTGAATGCGCTGAGCAGCAAGAGGACAGCCGCAAGGTAAAGCGGTGTCGGTGGTAATTACTTCGCATAGGCTACGCGACACGTGACTGCGGTGTCCATCACATGTAGGAGCCTAGTTTGCCCTAGTTTTTACAATTTTGGCGCACTCTACTGCAAGCTAACGTGGGCCGCTACGACGGCTTCAGTGCATTGCTTTCAGTTTCCTTGGTAAAAAAGTAGAAACTTATAGCTAAAAAGTGAAGATTTCTAGGTAAAACAAGAAAGATTATGGAAAATCTAGTCTTTACACGCAGTTCATCGTAAAATAAGTAACAGCGCAACAGGGTTAGAAAGAAGAAATGAACACAGCGCTGACACAGCGTTATTTTACGGACACAGCGTTATCAAGGCGAAAGCCTTATATGCCTCACAACACGAAATGTGGCCGTCGGCGTCCCACGTCGTCGGCGGCGTCGGGGACGAGTGGTACAAAAAATCAGCATCACGTGATGACGTCACCATATGACGTCATCATGACGTCACAGATCTAAAAAAGCTTGTGCCGTACGTCAGAAATTCTGGCGTGACGCCATGTGGCGTAACGCCACATAATGCCACTGTAGCGCCCTCCTTTGGGCGGAGAACAAAACCGGAGAACGCGCGACCACAAGAGAAGAAACTAAAGACGGCGCTTCGCAGTTGCACGTGAAGCCACGGCTCGTGTTCCCTGTTGGCGTCGATTCTGGTCCAGCCGCCTCGTTTCTTTGCTCATGTGGCACAAGCCTACACCGTCATCGCATGACATCGTAGCTTGTTCAAAGGTGGGCTGGTCACAGAGGCACTGCAAAACCAGGTGAGGTGCCTCCGATCCTGGAGGCAGTGCGAAACAACGCTAGGTGCACAAAGCTTTCGGAGGGTGGCGGGGCATCTAGGGAGCCTACATGACCGGCCGTTCATGTACGCTAACTGATACAACGACTGAGAAGAAAAAGAAGATGGCTTTCGCCTTCTAGTCGTCTTAGGCGAATGCACGAGGGACCATGTGAATTTTTTTACGATGAACATTCACCAACTAGCCCAACTCGCGATTTTGCTTCCACACGCAGTTTCTATAAAGGCGGTCACGCGCCAGGGCAGTGTGCCATCCGGATGGTATTGGCAACGACTCACCCCTAGATGACGTCAGTGCGGCTTACCTATGCGGAAGTTATTTTCCATTTAAATACTTTGCTCATTCATCACGGCTCTACCGAGAGGCGCCTCTCGTAATCCAGCTCGCAGCACCGCACAAAACCACGAAATGTTTGCGTCCATTTTTCCTGCCCCATTAATACTCACCTTTACGCTTTCTCTCTCTCTTGCTCTGTCGTTTTCGTTAACTTTACGTGCGTACTGCCGCCACGTATAGAATGTCATTGCCAGAGCGCGCAGTCCAAGACGCCGCGAAACTCAGAATTAACAAACGAGCTTAATGTATGCTTAACTTCTTTGCCAAATATATGCCGGATTAGTACGTTCTGTTTGCAAAGTGCGAAGACCTTCAGACCCAGATTTTGAGATGGGTGACGTCATATACCTACGGTCGTGGAGCTGATGCCAGCGAACATCTGTTACAGAAAGTTCGACTAGTAGTTGGTTCGTATTCGTGAATGAAGGGAAAGCGTGCAGACACCGCGGACACAAGAGGATATAATCAGACAGCATTTGTATTGTCTGGTGCATGCACTTTTCTTGTGGTTGAAACAAAATTGACACCGACCAAGGCTGTATGTAATAAGTAAAAACTTTTGTTACTTCAAAAGGAAAGAAAAACCTGACTTTACGGGTCCAACTGGGGCCCTTCCTCGGGGTGGACTGGGGGCGGGGGGGGGGGGGTGAAGGGTGCTTAAAGAGCAGTGTTTATATACGTAGCAGGCGCTTTTAACGCGATAACGTTAAGGACATCGTTAACGGCATCGCCCCGCCGTGTGGCCGTGTTTCGTCGCGCCGCATGCATGGATATTGGACCGGGAGGGTGGCCGCACTTTGGCTATTCCTTGCGGCACGGATTAGGTCTCCTCCGAGAAGCGAAGCCACGCTAGTGATTGAGAAGGCGATACGAACACGGTCCGATTACAATATCGCGTTCTACTCTTGAAAGCGAAGCTCAAGCATCCTCCAAGTTTTTCTTCAGACAGCGGAGTCAGTCAACGGGGGCCGCCAGACCTGTTTTCCCTGACGTGTTGAAGCCTAAAACAAAGAGCCTGCTGCGTATATAAACGCCGCTGTGCCCGCAAGTACTCCTGTGGAAAGGCCCGAGTTGGACCCGAAATCTGGGGATTTCCTTTCCTGTTCTTTTCAAGCAAAAAAAATAGTTTTTTACTGAATACTTACAACCTTGGTTGGCCCGTAATTTCGTTTCCACATTCTTGAGCTTGTGTAACTTTCGTGTAATACCGGATCATCGGCTCTTGTATTTACATGAGAGCCAACGCTACTTTTATCGACCACATTCGTGGCGACACGACGTGGTCATTTCAAGCAACTGCGCATACAAATCGTTCTACTTAAAGGGACCTCGCGAAACTCTTGAATGTGGTCAGAGAAACGCTGTTGATCGGTAGTCGAGGCTCCTGCGAACGCGTGAGCCAAATATTATATCACTGCACCCGGCATGAAATTTAATATTACGTTTCAGAGACAGCTCGGAAAGCACTCGCTCTTCTCTCGGCAAATTACGTCATCGCAGGCCCCGTCGACGCCAGCGGAAGAAAGGATACGATGAAAGAATTGGCTGATTTGATGATCGCGAGAACAAGCTAAAGGTCATGACGCGCGCTGACGTAGTTTCCTTGCCCCTTTGTCATCATCCCCTGTGAAGCTCGGCGGGACGAAAGAAGAGAAAAAAGCGCTTAAAGCGTGCGATTAATTCCCGCAACTTCGCTCGTACTTGACGATTTAAAAGAAAAGGAAGATTGCGGCAGTCGACTCGTGAGGCAGTTAATTTCGATAGTGAGGTCACTCGATGATTACTTGAAGAACTGTTGCCGGGCCGCCTTAAAGTTTTGATGCTGTGTTACATTCAGTGGGCGTTGTACACTCTTTGCTCGTTGACAGGAGCACTCTAAGAGTATCTGCTACTCTTTTCCGTGAGTCCTGACTTGTCCCGTATATGACTCTCTTTAAGGAGATACGTTGACTCTCTTTTGGGTGCCGCGACTCTCCGACGAGAGTTCAGTGAACTCCAAAGAGAGTTCACGTGTCTCTTTAAAGAGAGTCATATACGTGACATGCCAGCACTCACAAGAAAAGTCAAATGACTCTTTTTTAACACGATATATAGTGTTTTATGCCAATGTCCACCAATACTTTAATGACGTATTTCCGTCACGGATATGACGTTATAAAATGGACGCTAATGGATGAGAAAGAAATGAAAACTACAATGAAATGTTCCGCCGCCCGGAATCGAACCTACAGCCTCTCGGTCCCGCGACGATAAGGGTCTGCATTCTACCGTATAAGCTCCCAAGGGAGATGCGTTGGCACTCCACAAACGTGCTTTGTATCTCTCACACATTCTGTCTTGCACGGTGCTTTCTGTTGGCAGGTGCCGCCCCCTGTGAGCGGTGAAACGAAGTAATGCGGCATGACACTTACTAGCACCTATAGAGAACGATTCAGCGACGACGCAGTTAAAGCGTGGCCTCCGAGATTGCACGCCGGCAGGTTTCTTGCCGGCGCGCACTCTCGGAGGTCATGGTTAAAGCGTCTCGATACCAGCGAAAAACACTGGCCGCGCTAGCATCGGGGAGTTGCCCCAGACGCAGTTACGTTCTCTGCCTTTCGCTTTGTGTTAGTGTGTGACGGCTCGTTGGCGGAGTAGTGCCAGGATAGTGCAGCTTCCACATGCACCACTGCTGTTTCTCCGCCGCCGACTGCTTCCAGTGCGATAGCACCGACTGATAAAACTGCTGCAATAAGCGCTGCAGAAAGGCAACGGTGTCGACAGGCGCATGTCCTCCCTTCGTGGAGCGAGACAGAGGCCAGCGGGAAGTGGAACGCCTGCGCGCGTTCGCGGCTCAAGGTGCGAACCTCTGCTTCTCGTGTTGCTGAAGCGCAGTGTGGTGGTGTATGCATGAGCACAGGCGAGGTTACCCTTTACTCGGGAACGCACACCGCGCCGTTTCTCTCCTTAATTGACGACGCTTTGAAGAAGTGCATATCGTGTTTCATTGTTTATTATGTGCTTGTTGTCATCTTTGCGCGGAATTCGCGATATGCTGTGTCCAGGTATATGTTAACAACTTAAGCGACCACATCGTTTATATCATGATGATGGTCGTTATTCATCGCAATGGAGATGTGACACACTATATACACTCTAAAAAAATGTCTCAGTTCACGGCAGAAGCTGCTGGTAAATCGGTGCCAGAGGCATTCTGTTAATAAGGAACAGCAGGCTCCGTATCACAGAGACTCCGTTATTTATTTTTCTGTATCCTCGTTCACAGCATCCTTCTGTTATTACGTGCACGTCATATCTCTGTCATCCGAAACACTGCAGATCTGTCATCCGAAACACTGCAGATCTGTCATTCCAAACACGGCAAATCTGTCATCCCAAACACACCATGACCCTGTAACTAGGAATACAGCAAATCTGTTACTTCAAACACACCATGACCCTGTTACTAGGAATACAGCATTTGCGGTATTCATAAAAGAGAAAAACGAAGGTTGCCGTATAACGGTCTGCCAGTGAATTATACCCCTGTCACACGGGCACCCGTGAACTCCGTTTAACTCCCTCGTCTTTTCCTCGAGGGAGATGGGGTTCATGTCACACGGTCACCATTTCGCTGAGGAAGTTAAATGGAGCTTTTGGTGAAGGGAGTTCGGTTATGCCCATTTCGGCTCGATGGAGTACTCTCGTTCCCAGCCAGCTACTGCTACGCTGAAAACCGCACTAGCAAAATCGTCCTAATGAGCTCAATTATAATTTTAAAAACTATGCTCTTTTTTGCGTAGCATTTCACGCCCCGTAGTGTAAGTTTTAGTTGTATTTTTTCGGACATCAGCGCTTGTACTCTCCACACCAACGCCTCGCCAAGCCGCCGCTGTGAAGCGTCGCGCGATATTTGTTTCTGCACGTGTGAGGCGCACGCACAAACACTGTGACAGCAATGGTGATTCCGAGCACTTCATCAACACACAAAAACACGTTTTTGTTGCTCTAAAGGCGACTGCACAGGCAAAAAATTGGACGCTTCGACGAGCGCAGCAGCGCTGTTTCTGCCCCATGCGGCAACCGTCGAAAGCTTGCATCGAGCCGTGTAGCACGGCGCACGGCCACAACTCCATTCTCGTAATGCTCCATCAGGTAGTTAAATGCCGAACGGAGTGAAATGGAGTTCGGTGGTGGCCGTGTGACAGAGGTATTATTCTGTTATTGTGAACGAAAACTGAAGCTCTCGTAAAACGGTTGGTTCAATTTAATGGCTTTTCTGTGCTTGATTGAGGTTTTGTGTCCTGAAGGATTAAGTTTTAGCTTGAAGGAAAGAGTTGTTTCACTGAACATTAAGTAAACTTAGGTTCGGTAGTAACTTAGTTTGTGAAAAATTATCACAAGCCCTTGTTGAATTGTGCAGAGGTGTGAAACGTCAGTACACTGTAGAAAAGCCGACGTTTCATAGGAATGTTTATGGAGCTGCTTAAATTCTCACAGTAGGGTGTTCTATCATATTCAATTACACATCACTATTTCAACACCACATGCGTGTACATTTGACAGCACTATTTTAACCTACACTAGTGCTGTCTTCATGTACTGTGCATGCGTGCACCACCTCTGCTGCAGCATGCCATATGAATAATAATGCACCTTTAACAAAACATGGATGAATTTATTTACACAAAATTTATTTACAAGTGTCACAAACCAGCTAGTGACATTTCCACAGACTGCCACTTCAGCACGTTGTTTATGTCTGAAAGGAATGTTAAAAACAAGTGATCAAAACACATCCGAGAAGCAACAACGTACACTCTTTATAATGCCTTCTCTGCACGTGTATGGCCTTTGATGCGCATATCCAAAAAGTAGGGGCAGTGCACTTAAGACATTTCTCAACTGGCTCTGATCACGCTCAGAGTGAGCAGCAAGATTTTCAGAAATACTATATATACTGATCTCCAACTGTACGTTCTGCTGTTAAGCTCTATGTGCCACACACAGCTACAAAATATGGCTGAGCTTTGCTTAGCAGTGTTCATTGATCATAGAATGTGTTTTTATTTATGCCGGAGGGGTGTTTGAGGAACCCTTTAAAAACTGAAAAAGCTTGACCTCAACTAAGAAACATATGTGAATATAGACTACACTTAGTGGTTTAGATCAGTAGCGAAGCTAAGGTGTGGCACACCGGGCCCGTCGAAATTTTTTTTTCTCCATGACATGCATACATAGCGCAAAATGACCATTTGCCTGCCCGGCCCCCACCTTCAGATCAAGGAGGTGCCCCCCCCCCCCCCTAAAAAATTTTTTGCCTACGCCCCTGATTAGGTGGATGAATTTCCCAACCCCATGTAACATAAGCATCAGTGAGATTCATTACTAGGAGAAAATTAAGGTTGAACTTTCAATTTTTCTCTTTTCACTTCATGCTATATCCTTCGCACAATACACAGTATCTCGACTGAGAGTAGAACAAAAACTTCGCCTTCATGTGTCGACTCTTGTGAAATAATAGGAGTGTGTTTTGACAACAACCAGAAATATACTTAATAGTCCTGATCATGCATGAACAAAGCCACGTGACAGTTGCTGCCCCTGCGGTCTCCTTCACCTTATTTTGTAGTACAGTACGTACGACTTGCAAGCTATGCAAGCATGGAAAGCACTGTCTGCCCTCGATAAGACAACAAAGACACGTACACGCTTGGTGCATGTGACTTGCGGTTCAGGCTTGCGAGTGCACCTTATGACAGCCATATGTTTGGGTATTGGTGAAATTACTAATGACTGCGTGCCAAAACTGAGCTGTGACATCCTCAAACTACAGAGATGCAGCCCAGCATCAGGCTTCACCGCAATACGTTTGTGTAAAACGGTTACGTAACGTGTGAAATCACGTTATTGCTGAGCGCAAGCAACGCGTCATTGAATTCAGAAAAATTCAGCTGCTCGCTACACTCCTTCCTGAATGTGCAGCTCAATAAAAGAAGACGCAACACAGCGTGCGAGCACAATGGTCGTGCCTCAAGGCAGTCAATCCGAATCAACAGAATGCATTGAAATATGCCTACGCAAGTAAAATTACAGCTACTGCCTCTACCGTTTCCTGCACCTAATTTAGTAATAAGATATGTATGAGCAATGCATGCATGGCGAACACGTGTTTAATCTTATCCATAATGCAAGCATGGCAAACACGTGTTTTAATCTTTATGACCTGCGGCATGCGAGTGCGCCTTATAACTAGCTGCTTATGAGACTATTGGTGAGATAGGTAATGATCGAAACAGTGAAGTATTGCTTACCTGATTGTGATGTGTGCGAGGTGACAGACTTGGCAGGCAGTTGCGAGAGCGCTGACGAAAACCACGTACGGTGCCGGAGAACACGAACAATGTGAACACGGTGAACAGCGCGCCAACAAACTTTGCGCAGTGCGCGCCCCTGTGGTGGTATGCGATGCACGTACTAAACCGATGGATGGACGAAAAGTTAATGTAAGCAAAGTAACCAGCGCCCCCTCAGACGCACACGTTTTCTATGTCGATTTTGAAAGTTGCGACCGAGCTCGAGCCATAACCGAGCTACCATCACTACCATAGCGATGGCGAAAGTAGCGGCTTTTAATCGCACTCGCAACGCACTACGTAAGTCAAACTAACTTCTTTAGCGCCTGCCTTTCACTCTTTCTGTATTCTAGCCTATACTGCGATGCACCAATTCTATGGGGCGGTGACGGCCGTACACACCACAGCAGTCGTATTAATTGATATGTCGTTACAAATCTGCACAATGGACAGGTAAGAATAAAACAACCATTATAACAGAAACATACATCTTACCGTTTATTACGCATTTCTAGGGTACGATGATGAATTTTTCAAGCGTATTATGTGTGGCCATCTGCGCGCTTTTTTCTTTTTGCCTGTTGCGAAGAGTTATGGTGGTGGAAAAACTTTATTGGTTATTCAGGGGAAGCGGCAGAATGGTAAATAGTTCTCAAGAATGGATGTTCTTGTCGCAGGTAGTGAGAACATTTCAACAACCAACGAATTCTTCGGTGAAGAAGTGTATTCCTCGTGGATGTTCACCGAGCAGACTGATTAATACATAAAAGAACAAACATTTGCACGAGCCTTCAGAAGAATATTGTTGTCGCCTTATAGTTCAGAGTATTTCATTATTGTACTAACTTACGTAAGTTAATCGCGCGTGCCTTCGTTACTGTGTTTCATTGATGGCGTGTTGATTAGTGTGCTAAATACGCAACGCACCTGCGATACTAAGAACGTTCTCACAAAATAAGTAAAGGCGTGCAAGCACGGATAAAAGGGATGAAAACAGGAGAACGCGTACACTGTCTGTTCTCCTGTGGGTCGTGCATTCTCACGATGTGATGAAGAAAAAAAACGTAAACTATTATACGCACAATCGAGATTCACATATGCGGGGATCCTCGGACGGGTATGTTTTTTTTTTTTGTCAAATAAGGGCTCGTAGACGCAGTACAAGGACCTGTTCGTTTTCAATCTTGCAGGTGTCTGCGAAGTGCAGCCCTTCGACGAAGACCATAGATCTAGATGTAGTGCGGGTTTTACCTCTTCTGAACTACGTATCCGCTGCTATTTAGAGGGTAAAATTACGTGTACCATCTTTTCCGAGTGGCATGTTTGGAACTATCCCTTTCTATAATTCTCTCGTGTAAGTATGCTAGTTGCATTTCCATGCAAAATACCTAATCACTGAAACATATTGCTCACACCAAATCTCTTGCGCTTAATTGTCAAGGGGTGCATGGTGTTGGATGGAATTCAGGATGCATGTATGGATGGATATTATAAGCGTCCCCTTTGTAACAGACACGCTGACCTGTTAGCCATAAATCTTTTTTTTTAAATTCTGTCTAATTATTTGTGTATACCTAAGGAAAAATTTTCTTTCTGTGGAAAAAAAAGGCGTTTCACGGTACAGCTCCTTGGTTTTCATGCCATTTAATTGTCCTTTTTCCCCACTTTTCCGCCTTAGAGTTTCCTAAGGCGGAACCCTAACCCTATGCGGGACACCTCAGCGTAGTCGGCGACTACAGTGCTGCCACTATACGTTTGCCACCCGCCGCAACAGCTCTCTCAAGGCGCTGCACACGGCTGTTGCTTAACTGTTCTAGTTCAATGTATCACTGTCGAACGGAGTCGATTGTCCAAGTTCAGACAGTGTGTCCGCCATGCACACAAATTACGGAAGCACACTACATGCGTGTTCTTGAATTACAGAAGACATACGTTTTTCTGATGTTTTACGGAAAGAGCGACGGAACGGAAACGTCGACTAATTCTTTACGTCCAGTCCCGCTGTTTCGTAAAAGACGCAGCACAGTTTGTGCTCTAAACGTCCACTTCCGCCATTTTTCAGGAAACAAATGTGTGTTTCTTACGGTCTGTTCCGACGTTGAAACACGATATATTTTTTTCAGTGTAGGCGTCAACGTGGGTACATCCACGTCAAAGGTGCTATAGCGGCCAAACACCAATCGACATTGTACAAGCTCTCATACATCACTACACAATAGGCACTACTTCTGTGGACACGTTTCACTTTCGTGTTATTATGTTTCCTCTGACGGAGGGATCAGTCATGTTTTTTTTTTTTTTTTAGATTGAGGAAGGGGAAATTACGCGTAGAGTAATTGGCGCTAAGTCTGCCGACAGCTCAATGTGCAAATGCAGCGGCTTGCTCAAGCCTCACAGTGACCTATGACGCTGCATGCCAAAAGAGTACAAAAAGAAAGCACTAGCATAGCATAGCGTTCAGTTACCGGACACCGATTCGCTCCCTCCCTTCGGCGATATACATTCGTCGCGGTCCGGTACAGTTCCTTTCCCCGCCTTCCGTTTCTTCTTGTTTTTCTTTCCTTCGCAGGTCTCCATGTTAAGCCTGTACGCGGCAACCCGTGGTCAGCGAGACGCGACGAAGACCGTTTGCGAGCCACGCGCGCGAGCCAGCGCGGTGCAGTTCCGGTTCTGCACCCAATTTCCACACAGGGCCCCGATGTGTATCCACCGTGCACAGCAGGGCTCTTTCACACCGCGCGCTTCGCAACGCGTTGCTCTATCACAGTCATGCATGCATGGTGCAGTTGTGTGGAACCGTCCTTTCGCACCCTAAAGTATGCTTGTGTTTGGACCTGAAATTACTTCACATAATTCTATAGGTATGCTGCACTGTTCATTTGAAATGCGAATCATGTGCAATCACGTTTTCTCTCTCACTCGTTCTTACCGCGCATTCTCCTCCTCAAGTCAAGACTGCAGCGACGTTTAAAGCGGAAAACAATACGGCCGCTGCGGCGGATATATTGATTCAACCGACACCTTTTTGCTTTGTACGGCGTTACAGAAGGACGTCAGGGACTACAAAGTGAGTTATCAAGGACCTTGCGATTTGATAAGTGGTAGAGATCGTTCTTTTTTTGTAAACCTGTGACGGTTCTTACCGCACCTAGAGATGGAACGAGCTCGACACAATCTTATGTATTCTACGTCTCAAGGTGACGTGCACGCCCAACCTTGTTACATCGAGTAAGAAAAAAGGTCCTATCCAGAAAGCGTACATTATGGCACAGTGCGCTTCTGTATAGAGCGCGTTTAAATCGAACGTGCGCAATTCGCCTAGCATCAGAACAGGCTCGGTGGTCTTCATGAGGCGCCGTAAGCTTACCGGTAAAGGTGCGTGGACAAATTGGCGCTGTAAAAGCCCTTTGCAATTTCCTTTAGCCCAGTTGACAGTTGCTTGGTTTGTTCTTTGAGGAGTTGTGCAATGTAAATTGTGTGAGGTACTCTTCTGTGTTCTGTCACACTAAGGACTTCTGCAGTTTATTTGTGCCTGCAGAGGAGCCGAAGCAGGGGTTTATCGAAACACACAAACACACACGCGCACGCACACACGCACACACACATCGGGCACTCTGAAAGCGCTAGGGCGTTTCGCTGTAACGTCCAGTGGCAAGGTTCCAAGGGCTAGGCCTCTGCGAGAGCCTACGCATGTCCAATATGTAAGTTAGAAAGATATCACTCCTTTTATGAGCGCTGAGATTGCCACACTGTAAACGTCGGAGGTTACGCTCATCATCCCTTGCCTGTGATATGCGCCACTCCTCTCTCCTAAAACCTGACGGCATCTGTAATTGAGCTATGCGCGCATACAGTGTGTCTGTCCACTTGTAACTCTATAAGATTACACGAGCGCCTTAGCGCATCAACAAGCACCGCCTATTCAAAGCGTCACTCAACGCGTTTCTTGGCGTCTAGTGCGAGTGTACATATACGCAGCATACAAGGTTAAAGCACAAAAGACATGCCAAGTGGGTGCCAGCGAGAAAACGCGAACACGAAATGGATTTCGACTCGGCCAAGGAAGCATCCGGAATTTCAACATCTCACCACCCTCCTTCTGAGGAGAGACTACTCGTTTACGAAACCCTATCCCCCTAGCATTGTGTAGGCGCCTCCTCCTTTCATTTTTTATTAATTTTTCATATACCAATCAGCGTCAGAAACTGATATGTATAGAAATATAAGCACGAAGGTAAGACGGAGGCTCAAGATCAAATGGCCGCGCAACTCCACAGGGTACGGCAACGAATGCCCGCTAGTATGCGCATACATACATACATACATACATACATACATACATACATACATACATACATACATACATACATACATACATACATACATACATACATACATACATACATACATACATACATACATACATACATACATATTCATACATACACGAACAAACAAATGCGCAACCACCAAGCCACATCCTAGTAATACGAGCCTGTCCGAGGAAAAGAGTAGGATGGCCGGCTTCATTGCAGCCCCCACGCCGCATGCGGAGCCCGTCTCCGGACCGCTTCTTCTTCGGCGTTGTCCTGGCGGCGCCGAGGATCCTGGAGAACCGCGGGGTGTCCCAGGTCCCCTCGTTCCTCACCCGAACGGGCGACGTCTAGAGACCCCAGCGGCGCTTGCTGCGCGCATACCAGGCCCGACCCCGACGCGAGAAGGCCGTACTAAAGCAACACAGCATAGTCCCGCAGGACCCCGGGAACCGCACCGTCGAGATCGGTGGGCCCTATCGCGACGCCCCGCCAAGAGGTCTCCAGAGGGCAACAGGAAATCGAGAGAGGAGGTGGCATGGACACAACTCCTCGTTGGTCTTTCTCGCAAAAAAAAAGAATGCACCGCGTAAGCTTTTAAACGGAGCAACAGAAAGAACAAGGTTTCGTGTCTGGGGAAAGGGATGAGCGAATGGAGCAGTACCTGTAAAAGCGGCGCACATAACTACATATACTACGGCTGGAAGGATGAGTGAGAGGAAGAGAAAAGGAACATCACGCTGAAGAATGGAGCGAAGCGAGAGCGGTTTAAAAGGAGAAGCACGGCCTGCGTGCGTGCGTGCGCTGCAGCGGCATGCGGTCACGACCGAGCAGCGCCGCGATAACCGTAATGATGAAAAGGGGCGCACCGCTCAGCGTGAAAGAGAGAAGACCGCAACGACGCGATAATAAAGAAATAAACACGAGCTGGTGAGACGTATAGTACATTCGTGCAGAAGAATTACAACCCAATGGCTATTCAGGAGCAGATGGAAAAGGGCACGAAAGAGTATCAAGAGACAAGATGCGAACTTCAAGAGAGGGAGAGAGACGAGCAGAAGCGGCAAACAACACAACAACGCTTTCTTCGAGGCCTTCGCACGACTAAATAGCCGAATGCGCGCCACTGCTAGCGCCAGCGAGCGCTTGTTGTTGCTCAGATGCCGATTTTTCGGCTAGAAGAGGTCCAGCAGGTCTCAGAGAAGGAGAGAGAACGAGAGACGGGGACTACACGATGATGCACCACTCGTGAGAGCACTCGCCGCATCCCCTTCACGTGCCGGTCGGCAGCGCTATCTTCAATAACATTCATTTCCTCGAAAACCCAGGCCTTTTCTTATTCTCGTTGCTCCAACTTCGCTTTGTGAACAAACCGTTGCAAAGGAACGCTCCTTCTGCTTCTTCTTTTCGCGATGCTCACCGACGCTTTAGAAAACGAGGAGGAACCAGTTCGATGGAACGGCGCAATGCACGAATTCTTTTTTTTTTTTCTCTCTTTGAATCTCGGCGCCGCGAAGTCGGCGCGACTTGGAGTGGCGCCGTTGCTTCGAGAGCGCGCTCTTGGTCTCCACTCTTGTACTGGTGCTGTGCAGCAGAGGCATGCAGGCATCCCGCGGCGCCTATGGAGTCCTCCAGACCGTTTATGTCGCGTAGGGTTATTACAGCACCGCGCGCAGACTTGCGGAGCGCGCCGATCGTAAATCGCGTGCCGCTGAAATTCGTGGCTGCGATTTGTGTATTCAGCGGCGTGGGAGATTAAGGCGCGCTTCCGTATTTCTGCGCCCCGGACACTCGGAGCGGAGGATTACGGTCTTTTGGCGAACGCATACACAGCATTCCCGACGGTACCTTTACGGCCGTAAACATGCATGCGATGAGTGGAATTGTGAACAGCAGGAAGAAAGCAACGGGACAAACAGGCTGGGCCTATAGGGTGATTCAGACAACGGAAATACCTCTTTAAGTGCTCAGATTGTCTGGAAGGGTGCAGAAGGGTTTAGACAGAGAATACGGTCGATATAATGATATGAAAAAACCGGAGAGAGAGAAGCGTAGCTGCAACTATAGCTGCGACAGAGATGGCATGTTGGGAATCGGTGCAG
The DNA here is from genome assembly GCF_013339695.2 of Rhipicephalus sanguineus. NCBI lineage: Eukaryota > Metazoa > Arthropoda > Arachnida > Ixodida > Ixodidae > Rhipicephalus > Rhipicephalus sanguineus. Next base: position 122,233,754 of record NC_051177.1, on the reverse strand, counting down.
TATCTCGTAAGATATCATTATAGTGGTATCTTGTTGAACACGTTGAATGCCTTGTCAAACGCGGCTGTGCACCTCTTCAATACAGGCACGTAGCCAGAATTTTTTTTCGGGGGGGGGGGCAAGGCCTAATTGTTCGAAAGAAAGTATTTCTATGGCAAAAATAAAACAAAAGTTGCCCGGGAATATAGAAGGCCGGACGAATTTCGGGGGGGGGGGGGGGGGCGCCCCCCCCCCTTGCCTACGTGCCTGCTTCAATATACTATTTTTTGGCATTGTATTCTAAGGAGTCTGGACTAATGCGAATTATATCGTTTTGGTTAGAAGATGGCTACACATGCATTCGACCCTATATACATGCTCGTAATTCCATTGTGACGTCACAGATCGGTGTGGAGACACCTGAGAGTGAATGAGATAGAAATAGTAATAGAAATAATATCTGGGGTTTAACGTCCCAAAACCACGATATGATTATGAGGGCCGCCGTAGTGGAGGGCTCCGGAAATTTTGACCACATGGGGTTCTTTAACGTGCACCTAAATCTAAGTACGCGGGGCTCAAACATTTTCGCCTCCATCGAGAATGCGACCGCCGCGACCGGGGTTCGATCCCGCGACCTTCGGGTCAGCAGTAGAGCGCCATAACCATTAGACCGCCGTGGCGAGGCGGAGATAGAAACGTTTCCTCGGCAGGTAAGGGCATGCTGCTATATTGTTGCGAGTTCGGCAAACGTGGCAAGGCGTCCGCTCAAATGTGATACTTTACGAAAAGCGAAGCCAGTGACTGCAGTGCCGGCACAGCTTGTTCGAAGGCCTCGAGATGGCACGCCTCGAGATGACGTTCCCTGGAATGCCGAGTTGGAATCCGCGTCTATACATAACGACGCCCTTTATGTGCAGGGCATGTTTTCGCTTAGCAGAGAGCTAGCCGCTGAAGTAGCGGCGCATCTCCAGAATCATCCAGGCCGGCCAGGCGGTTTTAGGGCTCATCCACACATGAGACTTCGAAGCCGCGTGACCGAGGTGGTAGTAAATCTTCTAGCCACACTTGAGTCTCAAAATAGTCGATTTTGATAGAAGAGCGACGGTTTTGGCTCATCATAAATGAAAGTAAGGCGTGCAAACACATCGCGTATACGAGAGGACAAGACAACACAAACGCCGGCTGTCGACTGAAAGGGCGCACAGCGGCGTTTTGTTGTCGTTTGCGTTGTCTTGATCTCTTCTCTTGTTTCCGTGTTTGCATACCTTACATTCTCTTACGATAAATAATTACCAACTAGTTCAGCTTTCTGTCTTTCTGCGTTTTGGCTCGATGGTAGAACTTGCAGTCGCGCAACGCTCAAAGTCGCGGCGAACAAATGATCAAAAACGGCGACTTTTCGATTATAGGTGACCATACGCGACTGTTTGAGACCAGTCGCTTTGCGACTTCAACGTGCTAGAACATCTGCGACGAACTTCTGTAGCACGACTTTGAGAGTCGCAGGTGCGAATGAGTTCTAGGCGATGGTGTACAGACTAAGGTGAATGAGGTGCGAGCTATAAACGAAGCTATCTAGCACCAAATAAACGTTAGGGCCAAACTCAAAGAAGCTTTTCCTTCGTTTGTAACCGATCCTTACCATATTGGCTGGCCGCCTTTGCTGATTATATTTCAAGCATGAGTATGGCTGAAAATAAACCTCTTACTAACAATACTGGTGTAAGTTCATTGTTATTTTTATGAATACGGTGGCAGGCTACGTGTGGCTTCGCCACAAGTAGCCTGCCACCGTCAACATGTTTTCTTGGACAAAGTCGACAAAAAGGCACTCACAAATTCTCGACTTGCACCGATAGTTATAGACCAATAGCGATATCGTGACTGCGACTTTGTGTGCGTTGTTCTCCCCTTCTCCCTCTTTCTCTCTCTATCTTTCTTTCTACTTCTAATTTTCAAATAGAAAAGCATAAAGAAAACAAAAAAAGAAAGCGTTCATTGGCCCTATTACAAGCTCACTTCGGGCACAGAGTAAATTCAATACGAAAACGCGCTGAAAGAAGGGAACAGACTGAGAGATCTGAAAAAAGAAGGAAGAGCGCATTCGCTGCAAAACCACGACAAGAAGTCGGGGACCGATAAGCGGGAAATTGACGAAGGAAGGAAATTGAGTAAAAGTGCGAACTGTTGCAATAAGACTTGCAGGGTTGAACGGAGGAAGGGTATAGGCGACGTCGACACACAGCGCACAAATGTTATAAGGACGTAGAAAAATAATAACAATAAAAAGAAGATAAAAAAAAGGGAAGGAAATGAAGAAATAGACACATATGGAAGAAAGAAAAGCAACGAACGGTGCGAGCGAGGCAGAGAAAGGACGTAGCGAAAGGCAGCAGGGAACCAAAAATAAGGAAAAAGGTATGAAAAAATAAAATAAAAAAAAAACGCTTTTTCCGAAGATCCTTGACATCGATGATGCAGTCGGCGGCGAGTTTCCGGCTCCGCGCCACACGTAGCCTGCCGCCGCCTGCCACCACCGTAAACATGTTTCCTTGGCGATGTCTTTGACCAATTTGACCGCGGGTCGACCTTCTCCTACTCTCCCCGCCCCTTTCTCATCCGCCTGCAGCTTCCCGCTGATGCCTCGTCGCTGCTCGTAATTCGCGCCTTTTCGCAAAGTGTTTCAGCTAATTTGCGCATAATATTGCGCCTCGAATGTGCATGTGCCCCGTGGGACCCCTACCAACACAACCACGTTAACATGCTCAAATCAGTGCAGAGCCGCGTGCCGTACGTTTAATTTTTTGCGGACTATTCCTACAACTCTAGCCCATCGAAACTCAAATCCCAAGCCGTCCTACCTGCAGCCTTGTATCACGCCGTCGACTCGCCCGCCTTTTCCTCTTTCACAAATTATTTTACAAGTTACCCCGAACAGATCTCATACTTTTCGCACATCGACGCTTAAGCCTGACTAACAGCGAAAAGACCGTATGCCCTCCTGAAGCTCATATTGTCTCCCATTCCTCCTCATTATTATCCAGGCATCAGGGGACTGGAATGACCTTCCCACCTGTATAGGCAGTGCTTCAATCTAACACGACCATCTTCACATCATAGAAGAGCTGCTTTTCTAGATATTCACCCCCACCCCCCCACCCCTCATGTAAAGCTCCTTCCCTTAGGGGCCTTTGAGGCGTTACAAATAAATAAATAAATAAATAAATAAATAATAAATAAATAAATAATAAATAATAAATAAATAAATAAATATTATAAAAAGAAACATATGCGCTACATGTGTAGAAATGCTCCGGTATTGTTCCAAGCAGTATGCAGCACGTCATGACTTTTTCTAATCCGCCAAGCTAGGTAATTAACACAGATTAATTAACTTTTTAATCAGTAACTCTAGCGAAAGATCTTTAATAAAAAAGTTTTACCACTTGTTCCGAAACGTCGCAATATTTCATCTGCGCTACAACAACTGGCAATTCGCAAAGCTCGGTAGTTAACAAACGTTGCTTAATTATTCTTTAAAACAGTAACTTCAGCGAAGAATCTTTAATAGGTAGGTTGTAATGCTTCTGCAGCAACGTCGTATTTATTTCATCTGCGCTTAGATAACTGCCCTGTTTAAGTTTTTTCTGGCTTTTTCTTTAGAGTGCGCGAAATTAAATAGTATAAATGGTGCAAGTTAGCTGAAGCACCCTGTATATGCAGAGAAGCAATACAGGACAGGCAGGGAGGTTAACTAGTCTACGTCCAGTTTGCTACCCTACACATGGGGACGGGAATAAGGGGGGGGGGGGGAGATAGAGAAAGATGGTGGAAGAAAGAGAAAGCCATCGGTGCACACATTTCACAAAACACTACATAGTGCATCGTATCACAGGCGGTCACTCAATTCTGTTGCCTTCAAGAACAGCAGGACGGCTCGCGTGGCTTTCTGAGCTGATGTGCTGTGAGGCCAGACTGCCAGGATCTTTCTTCATATGAACGGCCACTTCTTTATACACGTAACAGCTACGTCTTGCTGATGAGAGGAGGACTGTAAAGTTAGAAACGTAGCATACGTACGCGAGAGAGTGTGCATATACTCTGAAAAAAAAGAAAAAAAAAAAGCAATAACACGGTGAACAAAGTTCGAGAAAGCAGCTCACATAGTACGGCAAGGGCGGCGTGGAGTTATACGAAAAAAAAAAAAAGTCAAAAGAAAGGGAGAGAGAATAATAAAGAGCTACTGCGCAGATGAACCGCGCATGAAGTCTGACGAATATACAGGAACACAAGCGCACGACGCTACAGGCCGGAGTCCACGGCCTCAACGAGAGCGGCGCCACGATCTCTTGAAAAGGAAAATGCATTGCGTTAAAAAAATCAGGCTCCGGGTATTGTAAAGCTCTTTCCGCGCATCCAGAGCGGGCATTTGTGTTGCTGACCCCAACCGGCTCGAGCCGGCTTGAACGAATTCAACGCCAGTTCGCTCGCCCACTGCCGCAGCTAAAAGGGCATCATTTCTTCGGAGCTGTACACATGTACCACGTTTACAGCATACACCACGTTGTCTCCCGGCCAGCCGCCGCCGCTGTTGTTGTTGTTGCTTGCTTGCGACGCAGCAGCGCCTGCCTTTGCTGCCGAAGGACGTCCTCGGCGTTTCGTCTTCCACAATCAGTCGTCTATGTAGCGCGTCGCATGCAGGAGCGAGTGGCTCTTATAGCTACTACGGCCCGCCACTGCTGGTTCTGCTATGCTCCCTATATATATATATTCGCGCTGTTGTCTTCTTTTTGGATGTAGCTGCTGGGAGACACGGAGAAGAGAGGAGGGCGGAGAAGGAGAGAGGGAGGGGGCAGGCGTTCCAGTAGTGCTCGCGTGTCGTGCAGAGCTTGGCGACGGCCGACTTCTGTACGTCTCGTCGTAGACGTCGTTCGCGCGATTCGGTCAATCAGCGGTCGAGGCCGACCCGCCGCCGTATAGACATGGGACGCGTTCGCGGGCTGACCGCGCACCCGCACAGTTCCATACATATACAGCCACGTCTCAGTCGGAATAGACGTCGTGACGCGACGGGGTCGCTCGCTTTACTTTCTCGATCCCTTATGCTTTCGCGCGGCTCTCGTAACCCACAAAAAGTGTCTGAGTCGCGTAACAAACTCAATGGTTACGTCAACGTCTGAAGTCGCAACGCCAGACGCTTTTTTTTTTTTGAAGGGCGTCGCACTTTAGGGGCCCGGCTTGTTGTCCATCTACCGTCTCATGTCGCATGGTCACGCAGTGGTCAATACCGGCCTAAAACAAGGCTAACAATCCTCAAAACCAGTGCAAAATAAACAATGTATAAAATATTATAAACTACAAAAATAACCCAAGAATTAATCGCAATAATTTACTTGAAATCACGAAAACGTTTCTGAAACATGTAGTTGTTACCCGCGCCGCGCAGGAGAGGGCGCCACCGCACGTTCGATCGCCGCGCGCGATCGCCGAGGCGGTGGCAAGTGCTAAGGGAATCGTTGGGTAGCCCGTGCTACGCACTTCCTCAGGTTTCAAAGTAGTGGAGTTGCATGAAGCACCTAGACCTACACAAGGACGACATTTTATTTTTTTCTTTTCTGGGCAATTTGTCCTTGCTGACGAAAATGGTATATGGATATCGGACTTGTTAGGAAGTAAGAGCGCAAAGACACAGGTACAAACGGTAGATGATATTACTACGTTTCTTTGTCCCCGTGTAGTTGCGCTGTGATTTCCTACCAAGTCCGACAATGAACCAACTTGCCCAAACCAAAGTACTGCTCGAGCGTGTATGTCCCGGATATTCGTCCCGGATATCGTTCTGGCGACGTGTAAGTAAAGCATGTGTATCCAGGTATCGGTGGTATCAGTAACGTAGCCAGCAATTTCTTTCGGGGGGGGGGGGGTAACCATACTTTATATATCTGCGTGCGTGCGTTTATATATATATATATGTGTATATATACACATGCAAAATAGAAAAATTTAAGGGGGGAGGGGTTGGTTGAAACCCCCAACACCACTGGGTGGTATCGAACCAAGGACGCAGCCAGCGATTGCGAAGACGGTCGACTTGCAACACGCGGCGTGACAACCTTCCCTTTTGAACCTCTACATACATAGCGGCCAACTCCACGCACTTGCGCGTTGCCTCTACTGAATGGTCTCCGCTTTTGCCCACTGGCGTAGAGCCCACCATAGGGCATGAAACACAACGCCGAGCGGCAACTGCGTTTTTTTCTCCTCACCGGACCACCAATTCTTTGTACTGCAGTAGTACGACATACAAAAAAAAAAGATATTCGTTTAACACCCCAAGGTGGCGGCGCCCGTGCGTCGAATGTAAAATCGTGTATACGAGAGGGCAAGAATATCTATTCACGAGGCATGAAACGCTTTCAGTTTATTTCAAAACTATAGAGAAAAGACATTTCGTGCAATGAATAGACTTCAAAATACGTTTTTTAATTGCAATAGTTATCTTTTTCTTCCGGGCAAAGTAGTAAACTGACAAGAAGATACGACTTTACATGCTGACATATTCATAATCATTATCATCGTCGTCGTCGTATTCTATGTGCACTGAAGGGCGAAGGCCTCTTCCAATGATGTTCAGTTATATATATATATATATATATATATATATATATATATATATATATATATATATATATATATATATATATATTATATATATATATATATATATATATGTATATATATACAGACAACAGTTACAACAGTTAGTGAACGTCAGGGAAGAAATCCATCTCCCCCGTATCCAGAGAACTCCATCATTTCATGCCCTCACCTAACTCTGCGCCGGCCTCAACTGGATTCCCCATCCCTTGGTATACGTATATTCAGTCGTTCTTCGTTTACTAGCAGCGCTAAAAAGGGGGACAAACTGCACGAAAACGACAGGACGAGCTTATTCGGGTGGTCTATCCATTTTTTGTTTCCATCGCTACTATAACACGTCAGATCGATGAAGCCAACTAGCCCAGACTTCTGCTTTAAAGACTGGATGTTTCCGAGGCCGGATCTCAACATTTATCACACAACTCAATTATTGGAGTTCGAATGAACCAAGACAATGACGCCTTCGTTAGCCTCTCTGATATTCCCGCGTCTTATTTCGAATTCACAGACCGGAAGTCAAAACAGGAAGTGATTTACTAGACCGGAAGCAGAGATGCGGAAGTTAACGTAAGGTTGGAGGTACTTAACATTTACTTTCGTTCGCTTGCCCTTGTTTAGTTCTATTGTTTTTTGTTGCTGTTTATTTCGGTCAGGAATCGGACACCGCACATGCCCGCTACAGAATCTCCGTGAAAGATGCTTACGAAGTACCGATGCTCCTAAACCGTGTTCATTTTGTGACGTCGCGGTCCGCGTCGTGACAGTGACACACTCTGCTGTGGTCTTTCCCACGTCTTTATTTTAGCTGTATTCACCACCTCCGTGCAATATGACTCAGGCCTGGTGCTGACCACGCAGCCGTGATCGTTGGATACGTATACACGATTATGTTATTCACTTTTACAGATTCTGCGCTAACTAAATTTGTTCCTGTATCATAGACACCCTTTCGAACAACGTTTAAGGGCGAGCTTTCGAAATAATCAAAAGAATGAACAAGAAGACATCATCTCCAAAATTCTCGCATCAAGTTTAAGGTTTTAAAAGCGCTACGGCGCTTCTTGCGATCCGCCGACCTCTATGAACACCTCTAGGTGGAACGAAGTTTCCGTTTTTATCCTATATTTAAATCTCCCTCTCTCTCTTTGTCTTCCTCCTACCCCTGTTTCCCGACCCTTATGCAGGGTATATAACCCGTTATTCGCATATGTAAACTCACAGAAATATGAAGGGTGTGTAACTTTAAGGGACAAAAAGAGAACAGAGCGGGTCAGGGAACAAACGTGTGTTAAGGGCATCTTTGTCGAAATCAAGAAGAATAAATAGGCATGAGCCGGGCATATAGCGCGTAGGCAAGAGAACCCCTGGTTATTAAGAGTAACTGACTGGATTCCAAGAGAAGGCAAGAGCTCGAGGGTGGGGCAGAAAGTAAGGTGGGCAGATGAGATTAAGTTTGCGGGAATAACGTGGCTGCAGCAAGCATAGGACCGGGTTAATTGGCGAAGCATATGGAGAGGCCTTTGCCCTGCAGTGGGCGTAGTCAGGCTGATGATGAAGATTAACCTTCTTGTTGTTCATCTCTCTCTCTCTCTTTCTCTCGGAATTACGCGGTCGCTCCCTCACGCGGCGCATTGCTGCATCGAATACGTGAAGCGAGTGAGAGGGAAGAAGCAACACTCTCTCTTATCCACCGTCGACGCGAACACGTGAGAACTGGAAGAAGCGTGTCCGTTTGCCGCGCATTGCAATGCAATGCAATGCAACGCCAACGAGGACTGACTCGTGCGCAGCCGTCCCGAATACAAGCGGAGCCTGAATAGTTATAAAAAGCTCCAGCGTACTCGGTCGACGCCCGGCGTTGCCCGACGTTGCACACGCAGAGAGAGAAAAAAAAAAGCGAACGTCAGTCTTTACAGCTGTGCGCACGCGCTCCGCAACTCGGCTGCGAAAGGACTGTGCCGAATGGGAAGACTCAGGTATACACTAACACCAGCAGGCGTTATCGTTGTTTTCGAGATTAGCGGTGCGTATGCAGATTGCAACGGGTCAGCCATTGCGTCAGGCCGTTTAGAAGGCCAACGGCATCGTTGCGAAGGTACTCTGCCCTAGTTAGCGACGTGACAACTACGTTGTCGCCACAGACGTTAAAGAAGGATACATTTTATCGTAGTTTTGCGAATAGGCCGAAAATTTTAGGATTGAATTCGCAAAGAATCACGTTGTTACGCGATTTTTTCAATTTTCCGAGTGCCTACGCTAATGACATATCCAGCACCGAAGTTGGCTGGTGTTTTTTTTCTTACGTACAACATCACCGTAAAACCTTTTTTGTGTGTGTGCGTGCACGGGTTCGCCCCTACAATAGAAAATGCAATTTCGAAACGATAGTTTAGTTTTCGTTAAACTTCGATTTTGTAGGGACCAAACTCGCGCTTTGTGAACACTGATCTGTCGTGACAACCGCC